>NW_015168663.1:765532-788831 GCF_001447785.1 Gekko japonicus | reverse complement strand
CCCTACTTTTTAAAGCTACTGAAGTGGGAAGGGACCATAGTTTGTACCAGATTGCTATTTACTACATCTCACAAATAGGTTTCTGAGAATGAAGCTTTTCACTCTGCTATTCACTATTAAACATGCTACCCTTTTTTGTGCATAGATGCACAGTATTACATCTGGGCCACAAAAATGTCAAGCACAAATACTGGATGGGGGATACATTTCTGGGGAGTAGTATATGCGAAAGAGATCTTGGGGTAAGAGTGGACTGTAAACTAAATATGAGCAGTCAGTGTGATGCGGTGGCAAAAAAGGCAAATTCGCTGGCAGCTTTCAAGAAGAGGCTGGGTGAATATTTTTCAGGGATGCTCTAGGCTGGTCCTGCATTGGGCAGGGAGTTGGACTAGATGGTCTGTATAGCCCCTTTCATCTCTATGATTCTATGTTTACTGTAACTAAAAACACTAAATAATTTGTAAATTATCTACTATGACTAGGGTCCAAACATCCTATCAAGTCACAAGCAAATAGTGCTTCCTCATACATATGGGAGAGGGGTATATTTTCTTCCAGCACTCTCCCTCACATCTGATGAGGTTCACTCTAAAGCAGATTGATCTCAAGGGTCTTTTAGGGGGGGTTGCCACTGGAATGGGGAGATCTTAAAAAACCATGCATAAGTAACAGAACCATGGACTACGCTTTCAGTTCCATCTATTGTGGGTATATGGATTTTTAAAAGTCTATCTGATGCATACATGAGGTCTTAATTTTGAAATGAACTTAGTAATGATAAGCATTTACACATTGCTTCTGAAGTGTTCAAAGTACTTTATGCACATCATCTTGTTGCAGCCCTTTGAACAATCCTATAAAGCAGAGGAAGGGCGCCTCGTATCATGGCCTATTGGGATCAGTATACGTTACCGCCACCAGCACTTTATCTGTTATGTATATGAGTTTTATGATGGTGCATTGTGTTTAATGCATTTGTGTTTTGATGTATTTTAACTTTTTAAATGTAAGCTGCCTTGAGGCTGCCTCGGCAGGAAGGGTGGGATACAAATAGAATTAAATAAATAAATGAATGAATTATCCCCCAAACTGCACATAATGACTGAGTTGGAAGGCTGTCTAATCTGTTTATGGCACCAAAAAAATTTAAATGGACTTCTTAGTGTGGAAATGACCGGTGCCTGCGCATGCAGCAGGCATTGGCGTTTGCCTGCCCTTCACCTTCTCCAAGGAAGCACGAGGGTGGGGAAAGCCAATGGTGGCTCAGAGTAGGAGCACTGGCCAATTGAGGTCTGGCTCAAAGGCCAGGTCTGGTGGTAGCCACCCTCCTTTCTCAGTCTGGCCTAGCGTGAGCTTAGAGGAGGTAGGAGCTGTGTGACTGGGCTCAATCAGGAAATACGTGGACTTAACCTGGGAACTCCAGCAGCAGCAGCAGGCCTGTCCCAGCAAGCTGGGTTTGGAGCCTTGGGTGAGGGCAGCAGGAGCTTTGGGCAGTCAGCAGCGATGTCTGTCAGGGCTTCCTTCCTTCCTTGTCCCCTTCACTGTGGTGCAGTTAGTTGGTTATGAACCCGCTTCCTGTGGAAGCGAAGCTGAGGTTGCGAGTTTGAGCCCCATCCCTGAGTGTGGGCCACGGTGACCAACTGACCAGCACCTGGCTCGAGTTCTCCTCCACCCACCTACTGGCGAGCCCAATGCTGTTAGGGTGGGTGGCTGCCCAGCTAGCACCAGGACCCATCTTTTTGCCCCCCCACAACCTCACTAGTGGGCTCTTCCTAAGAGTAGGCCACCGAGTGGCACAGAATCAGCTGCTGGCTGCTGGCGCCTAACTGGGCTCTCCCCTGCCCATCTGTCTGTCCAATTTTGAGCATCCTGGGTCAGCCATCCCAGCCCATTCAGGCATCTTTCACTGGAAAGGGATTTTTTGTCTGATTCAGGATAAGGCAGCTTTAAGGTGCATGGGGCCAATCCAGTGTAAGGCAGCATTGTACATTTATTTGCAACAGTGAATTTATGGGCCCAAGGTTCTAATTCGGAATAAAGCAGCATCAATCAGTCCTCTCCACCAGCTTGCTGAAGGCAAGAGGAGGAAGACCGCCATCGCCGAGCCACAGACCGGAAGTCCGGCTTTAACAGCTCTTATCTTTATTCTATCCCCAATTTCTCATCGGTACAGTATGCCAGCCAAGAAGGAACCACAGAAGATGGGCAACTCGGCTGGGAGGGCTCCCAGACGGATGCCACCAGCCATCTCATCCTCTGAGGATGAGGATGGGCCTTCTTTGTGGGACCTGGCAGCTAAAATCAAGGCCATGGAGAGGGCCAAGATGGAGAAGTGGAAGGCTGGTGGCAATGGCATATCTGTGGTGGCCACCCCGCCTAAACCTACCAGGTCTGCAGCTTGCAAACAGGAAAGGCGGGCCCTCTATGCCAGGTTGGCGCAACTGTGGGAGTCCGAAGATGAGGAGGATACCCAGGAGCTGAGCGGTGGAGCAGGAGTGGTGCCAGATGACCTGGCAAGTATGGGTAAGTTCTCCAGTCCCACAGGGGGACGTCCCACCATTGGGGCCGTGCCAGTTCCCCGTGGGGAGTCTCAGGGGGTGAGTTTAGGTACCGGTGGTGGTGGGAATTAACACAGTGGGGCAGGCATGGCAGGGCCCCTGTGGGACAGGGGGCAGCAGGACCCAGCAGCAAAACTTCCCTAAACATACATGGAGAGGTCTCTCCCTCCGAGGGATCACCTGCTGCAGGCCACAAAGGCGAAGATTTGGAGGGGTGAGTATGTGGACATGTTCATGCTCATCTTTAGGGATGTTGAGGTGAAGGTGAGAAGGATGACCCCAGGGAGTTAGAGAAAATAAAGTACATGCAAATTGACAATTGGCTTTCACCTTACACCATTTACATGGGAGTGGTAATGCAGTTCCTAGACCAGGGGCCAGCATTGGTAAAGTATCAGGACTTTATACACAGGGCACCTAAGGAATACTCATGGTCCACTTGGCTGTGTTACGAGATTTTCTACTCTCGAGCATCCCTGAACCCCTCGTTGCCTTGGGGCCTGGAGCACCAACAGCTCTCATCCCGATGCATGGGTCCCGCAGGGGCCATTTCAGGCAGGTATGCAGACAGCAGGCACCTGGTGGTGCATCTGCACTTGGGTGCTGAGCAGGGAGCTGGTGATAAGCAGGGGGTCCAACCCTGTCTCATCTGCTGGGGCTTCAATGCCTCTGGGACATGCTTGAGAAAGATGTGCAAGTTTAAACGTGCTTGGAGTAGGGGTGGAGTAAAGCACCTCACATCCTCCTGTGACAAGGGCACCTCTGAGGAGAAGGAGCCCAGGGGCCAGGACCATTAGAAGGTACCCTGCAGTGACAGCAATTCAGCTGGGGGCGGGGTGAGCAATCATGGGATCTCAGGTCAGGCACAGGGGAGGGCTAGGTGGGGGCAGCACCACAGATGCCTGGCACCAGACAGCCCTTCACCCATGGTTCATCAGGACGTTAGCTAGATTGGTGGGGGACACGAGGGTAGGCCAAGTTGGTCAGGGTGGCCAAGTGGGTGGCCTGGATGGATAAGCAGAGGAGGTAACTTTGGTACCCACTCCTTGGCATTGGACTGGCTTCAACAGCCACAGGGCAGGAGGCCTAGTCCCCTTGAGGTCTGGCATTGGGCTATGTGAGGCCCCAGGCATATGGTGCTGATGGAAGTCACTGATGCTGGCTGATGTTGTCTTGCCTTATAGGACGCGGCATGAGGATGGAGGTCACCAGTATAACGGTTGGAGGCTCCAGCTTAGGCACCCCGCTAGGCGTTGGAGACTAGGCTTCTGTTGAATGTCTAGGTTGGAGTGCGTTGAAGCCAGCCATTACCATTTCTTTATGATTGTTTGTTGGCAGGAGCACCTCCCCAGGCCATGCATTTTGGTGGTGACAATCTGGGCACTAGGCCAGCAGTCTCCACCTGCGATCAAGTCCTTAGTGCTGTATCTTTTCAGGCATGGTGTGGTTACTGGGTCAGTCCTTTGCTTGACTGATCTGCACGGTGGACTGCATGACCCGTTAGTGGTTGGCGGGAGGAGAGTTAAGCTGAGTCTAACACCCTCTGTGATGGGAAAAGCACAGGTTGAGAGGATTCTGAATTGGCAAGGACCCCAAGATATCAGCGGTTGGGGGGGGTCCTCAAGCTGGGTACCTGTGGGCTGTGCAGTCAGGGTGACTCTGTTGGAGCCCACTTTGGGGTTGGAGGAGCATACAACAAGTCTTAAGGCTTAGTAGTCCTGGGTTGGAATGTGCCCTGCATGGAGTGCAGACCATGATGAGTAAGGTCCGGAAGAATCCCAGCCTGGCTCTGAGCCGGGGTGGGTTTGCCCTGTTAGGAAGCTTGCTTGCAAGCACAATACAACCCGTGTTTTAATGTGTTAATGAGATGGTGCAGATCAGCTTATGCATAAATAAAAGAATTTAGAAAAATGTTCAACAAATAAACAAATTAAGCATCAGTCTTTAAAATGGGACCAGGAACTCCTAAACCTTTTTCAAAAACAAAAGTCTGCAGATATTCAAGCAGCAACAGAGAATCTTCAATATCAGATCACTAGATCTAGAAGCACAATTGTCTTTCTTGCTGTGAAGTATTAGATGCAACAATCAGCAGCATACTTCCCTATTCAAACAACCTTATCAAGACTATTTCTCAATAACATGGATACACACATTATTTTTTAAAAAGCATTAAACCTCAAAGCAATAAAATCAGTGCTTACCTAGGAGGTGGCTTTCCTTTTGCTTCACACTGTATTACAATGTTCTCCCTTGGGTCAATAATATAGTTTTTTGGAGACTGTTGTGTTATTGTTGGAGGCTGTGGCACTTTTTAATGAAATATAATTCAAAAGAAAAGGAAAAAATTAATTATATTTTCAGAAGAATGAAGATGCTGTATTTGTAACAAGTAAAAAAAAGTTAAAGCAAAAATAAGTTAAAAGTAAACCACAAAAAGAGAGATGACAACCATAAATATCTAGTGCAGCTGCAATTGTGCACAAAGGTTCATGGCAGTAGTTGTCCTAAAATCAATGAGCAATGATCTGGAGGTACATCTGGAGAGCTGTGGCCTAAATTGACAAAACCAAACTCTCTACTCCATTAATTCTATTCACTGCACAGCATCAAGCCATATGTACACCAATCAACACTGCCCAACATTTCAGCCTCAAATGTTTTATTATTTTCAACTGCTTATATCTAAAACTTTTCACAGACAAATAAGCTTCCACCAAAATAGCCAATACAACATGAAGACATTCCACTGCCAAATACCCCCTTCCTCTACTGTACAACTCTCCAAGCCAAGGTTCTCATTATAAGCATTCTGCTGTTAATTACTAATTTGTTTGGAATGGCATGCAAATCCAAAAGAACAAAAAGAGTTGTTTTATATCAAAATATTTTATATCAAAATGTTTTATCATAAACAGGACTGTATCCACACATTGGCATATATTGCAATATTGTTATACTACAGTAATTGTTGACAACTGGATTGTTTTGTCCAGAAGTGTTTGGCATAGTGCAATAATATTGGAGCCAGTATTTTGATGAGTTTGTGGTCTTCTAATGCACCACTGATTTTTCTACCACTAATAGAGTTCCAATATGAACTGTTTACAGAGGTTCAGGGCTTTACATTCAACACTTATGGGGAAGGGGCTGCTGGTTAATCAACTGTGCCAGACACACAAGCTTAGTGCTCTGCCCTGGACACAACCCAGAGGAATCTGCAATACCTAAACCCCACCGAAAACACCATGGTGACAGCCCTCACACCTGACAGAACCCTTCCCTTCCCTTGAGCCACAGAACCATTCTATACTGCACACAGACAAGCAGGTCAGCCACCCAGGACCCCTTTGGCAGAGTTGGCTGCTGACAATCAAGACAGGCTTAGCGGGAAGGAGGCACCTGAGGATGATGTTAGCTGGCAGCACCAGCTGTCAAAAGCCCAGCGATAGCCAGAAGCACTAAGCTGGGCAGCTGCTGAGGTGGAAGCAAGACATGCATGCACCTGAAGAAACAGGGGTACAGTGACTAAGTGGGAGGAGGTTGCCCACTGGGTGATGCCAATTAATAATGCCAGGTGTCAGAAGCATCGAGCCGGCAGAATGGAGATGTGGGAATAGGGGCACTTGTGTGCCCACAGAGAAGATTTCTCTCTGAGAAATGCCAGTTAAGTGAACATTCTGTATAATCAAGTGCCAGGCAACAAAGCTTTTACTGCACATATAATATGTCTAAACTTGTTTAGAGAGGTTCAGGGCAATAGCTGTTTCTAACATGCTATATACTTGCAAACAGCTTTTTTTTCCCTTTTTTTTAAAAACAGCTTTGATCAAGGAGCTTGCATTAGTGAGTGTGTTAATAAATGTCATTTTCTATAGGAATAACATATTTCTATCCGCCTTGTGGAAAGAAATGCAATCAAATGTCTTTAAAAATTAATTCTTTCTGTACTTATTTATTATTTTATTTATATACTTATAGCCTGCCTTTCTCCTCAGTGCAGCTTACATCATTCTACTCTTCTCCATTTTATCCACACAATAACCCTGTGAGGTAGGTTAGGCTGAGAGTGTGTGACTGGCACAAGGTCACCCAGCAGGCTGCCATGGGCCAAGTGGGGATTCGAACTTGGGCTTCCCAGATTCTAGTACAACACCATGCTGGCTTTTTCCCATTAACTGAATTCTTCCTATACCTCCTTAGGCAGCTCTTAGCCATCCGTTTTATTACATAAGTAGTAATTTATAATAGCCAGCACAGACCATATGATAAATACTGTCTGAAAACAGACTACGATACAGTTTGCTGCAAAGAATACTATAACCAATTCCAGGTCATGACTTAGAAAACTGGTAGGGTAGGTCTGTGCGTACAGTGATAAAATGTTCAAAGGATACACAGTTGCACTCCTAGTGATTTCTGAAACTAGAGGAGTTTCATACAAAGCAAAAGAGAGAGCATTGACTATGTTCAAGTACATGCATACAATCTCTGGACTGCAGCCACAGTATATTTGCTTTTTTAAAAGAAATAATATGATACTGGATGGGCAACTTAAAACAAAAAGTAAGATAACAAGTAAAATTTAATAAAGTAAAACATAAACAGTAAAATTCATCAGCATTTTAGAAGAGCAACGGGTAGTATAAAGCAGACACCACAGCAAGCCAGCTTAAGCAGGGAGAAAACAGGGTCGGAGATAAAAGTCCGTTAAAGGTTTAGGTGAACAAAAAAAAAAATTTTTTTTGGCCTGCTACTCAAAAGCCAATAAGGTGCCACCTGGCATTCTACATGTGGGGAATCATAACTGGGAAGGCCCCACAATCTCTGGTAAGGCCCCACATTCACTTCCATGGGCAGCAGCACCAGGTAGAGTGCTTAAGATGAAGACCTTCATTGACAGGCTGGATAGTTTGGGAAGAGACAGTCCTTCAGGCACCCTAACCCCAGCCCCTTTAGGGCAAGCAAGTGCCAGAACTTTCTATCCACTCCAGTAATACAAAGGCAGCTGATACAAATCTCTCAGCGCAGGGGTGACACAATCCCTTTATCCTGACCCTGAAAGCAATCTAGCTGCTGCGTTTTAGACTAACTCAAGTTTCTGAACTTAAAAAGTCTTTGAAAGTGGCTCCAAGTAAGGTACATTGCAGTTGTCTAATTTGGATGTGATCAGAACGTGGATCACCATAGCCCAACGACACCTTTTAAAGGACAGCCATAGCTGGCTTATAGACCAAAACTGATGAAAGGTACTATATAACATGGTAGAGATCTGAGCCTCCAGCAGCACCACTTCCTCTGCTATAAAACTATACTTTTGCTTCCCTGGTCATGTTTTTTAAGTTCAGAAGTGCACAAATTACGTGCTTTGGTCCTTTACCTGGAGGGGAGAGGAGCCCTACATGAGCAAAATCCTGTTAATACTTCTTTATACTTATACGAGAAGAGAGATAACAGGATGGAAGAAAGAAGAACAAGAAGTAAGAGTTTCACCCTGCTGCCTGGTCTAGCACCTCCAAAGAGGTGAGGGAGTAAGAGTACATTACAGTCAAATGGATCTTGTATTTGATGAGGGAATGTGATGGGATCATTAAAGAGTCACTATTTTGGAAGGTAATTGTTTGTTGGCATAGTGGATACTAGAGGGTGGGTGCACGTATGTATGGATCTGAAAACACAAATTAAGACTGCATGCCTGGAAATCACAAAAACCAGAGGAAAAGTTAGCAAAACATACTATGCTGTGTACAGATACTTATTTCTCTGGACCAACAGGAATGAAGTTTCTCTTATGGATACTGCAATACCAGGCCTCATCCAGCTTAACTGTAAAATGATGAAAGCTGCACAGGAAAATGCTTCTCGACTCCATTTTCCCAACTGCAACCATGTATCTTTATTCCAATTGAGTAGGGAAATATCAAGCAGTTACTAACGGTCAATTCCCCTTATTAAAAACAAAGTTTACAAACATTCCTAAAATGTTCAACACTACTGAGAAAAGAGAGATAACACCCTCCCACACAGAGAGAGAGAGACTCGTGAGCACTTCTGTGAAAACGGCAAGTACTAAACAAAATTTGAAAATAAATAAATAAAAATTCATTCCAAAATTACCTCCAGATAATATAGTGTCTACAATACTGGCTTCAAATAATCACCTGTACACAGCATTATATAGGGTTGTCAGCTCCAGGCTGGGCAATACCTGGAGTTTTGGGGGGTAGAGCCTGAGGAAAGCGGGGTTTGGAGAGGGGAGGGACTTCAATGGGGTATAATCCCATAGGGTCCACCTTCCAGTTGTAAACCCAGGAGTTCTCCAGCCACCACCTGGAGGTTGGCAACCCTATATTATTAACAGCACACTACTGTACAAAACACACATCATTTGGTCTTCACACTCAATGCACACAATGGAATTTTCATTTGTATCAAGTTTTTGGGCAGAACTTACATTCTTCAAGAAGTTTTGCTTTTCCCCCCACATTAGATTCAGCAGTTGAATTGCAGTTATGGATTAAAGAAAATTATTTGTTAGTACGAAGTAAAAGTGAAATCTTAAAAACTATTGAAAAATATACCAATCATCGGCATTAAAGATCTTTTCTAAACAACAAGCACTCATATATTAGATATACTGAAATAATTTTGTTAATGTGTCAGGAGTTGGTGTGGCTTATTAAATGTGTGGAACCCTTATCAAATGCTGAATTTTCAAGTACAAGAACTACATGTCAGTCTGACTTATAAAGGACATTTAGTATTGATAATGAAAGTCCTGACAAGGTAGAGAAGAGAATTAATGAAATACAAATATTTTCACACTAGAGTCAAAATTAATATATCCATATATAGAAGATCAACTAAACACCTAAGACTCCACTGGATATGGCCCGATATGGACCAATTCTATTCCAAGACATCACAGATGCATAGTTTTTATCTATACTGTTACATCATTGCCAAACTATTTGAGTATTTAGAATATTTAGAATAAACCTGCTAATCTTAACTGTAGCATTTGTAACTTATGCTATAGGAAAACTAAAAATTTATTTTCTTTCCTTTTTCCTGGTTTTTTAGATCTTATGACTGGGGGGGAAAACCCTCAATAGATTACTAATTCATTTGCTCCTGGAGATATAAACTAAGTCTGCAATTCAAAGAAGGAATTTACATACAAAAATGAACATTGACAATACAATGAGATCTCCCTTTCCTCTGCAACTAATCCTGCTCCAGAAGATGCAAGCCACTACTAAACCCAAAATAGAGTTTGCTTTTCTCTGGGTTACTTGTTTGGGTGGTATCTTCAGAAGTTATCTCCTCCTTATTCCTATATCCACACAACAGGGGGGGAAATTTAAACCTGTGCAGTGATGTTAATTTCTTTCACAATAAGAAAAACAAATTCTCACCTAAGAATTAAGGCATTAGGTTTTGCATTACACAAACCTGGGCTATTATTTAATGTAAAATTTCATATTTATCGAAAATTACTGTAACATCCGAACTACCATTAACTAAGCTTTGCAAAACAATCTTCTCTTTTCTCCAGCAACCTCCTGTGCTTGAAAGTCAGAAAACTATTCTAAACAATATGCTATGCAGTATAGAAGATCACAGGAAGAAGGGGAATCTATATTAAATTGACTCCCAGCTACACACCTGGTTTCCCTAAATAGCTTCTAAGAGCTAGAACAGTTTGGGTTGAATTTTATTGAGGACTAATACTGCTTGTATGTGTGCATGCCTCCCATGTACTCAGTTTGTACATTTGTAGACAATTTATTGCAAAAGTCATCATAAAGGCCAAGCTAGATGTGACAGCATACCCATTTTGTTTAAACCCAGGTCTGCCATAAATAAATAAGGCATGTTAGAGAGAAGAGCTGAGCAAACCCTAGTCAGCCTAGTCATAGCCCCTTTCTCCAAGGACTTTCACCAAAGTGCTAAGACAGACTGCAGGGAGATAAACCATCGACAGGGAAGGGTTTGGCATCCCTCATCCGTGATACTTGTTCCCAAAAAGTGGAATTCTATCCCCTGATTTATAGACAATTGGAGAACCTTCATGTCTCATATAGCCCTAAGTCTATAACACTGAGCGGGTTTGGGTTAAATTAATGTGCTGGCATTTGACCATTAAAGTCCTATAAGGCTTGCGGCCAGCATACCTTAAGGTTTCGCCACTCCCAAATTAACCTACCCAACCACTATGGTCATCTTCAGGGGTCCTGCTTTGGGTGCCGACCCAAGAAAGGGCCTTCTTGGTCTTGGCACCATAACTATGGAATCCCCTCTCTAGGGATATTCATCTGTCCCCCTCTATCATTGTCTTCCACCAGGAATTAGAGAGTTTTCCATCTTGTTTGGTGTTTTCTCTCTGATTCTCCTTCCTGTCTATGTTTTTGTTTGTTTAATTGATGTTCTTATTGTTTTATATACATGTATTTTAAAAGCTTAATTTAATGTTCTTGATTGTTTGCTGGCTTGGGGGCCCTAAAACAACACAAAAAAGAGTTGAAAGACAGAATAAAAATGTTTTAGATTAATAAAAATAAATAATGCTGTTTTCTCCAAAAAGACTAACTCTGTAAAAGGTTATTGCTGAAAGCCCTATAACTAAGGGAAGAGGGAACATGGAAGAGTCTATACTAACAGAAGCAGTTTTCTAAAAACATATACATTTTCTTTTACAGTGTGATTTTAAGTTGCCAAGATTTTTTTCCTTCTAACCATCTTAAGTCACCTGGTCCCATTGTTTACTATTATTTATACCCATGCTCTTAGCCAGTTATACTTTCTTTAAGCTACAAAGCATTAATACTTACGATCAGGAGGTACTTCCAATGCTATAATTATTTGGCATAGAAAGAAAACCAAGGAAATTCTGCGTGCATAGATATTGCTCCTTTCCATCCTTATTCCAAGAGTCATTATGAAACTTGCACTAAAATTAATGCAAGCTCAACTTTTTCTTCTTATTATCAAAAGAGATTTTTGGAAACAGTTGTGTGAATACAGTTGTTCAATCTGGAAAAGAAGTAATGCCAAACAATAAAGAACTGAATTCTATAGTGACTAGGAACAGACAATCATACTACTATGATCCTTATATTACAACTTCTTCACACATTATAAAACTGAATTCACCTGAGATCTGTATATAAATCGTACTGTGCAATGTGGGTACACATGGATTTTTACCTATATGGACAACTGCTGGGTTGGAGCTATAACTATGGAGCAGGAATACCACAGAGCTGCAGAGAAAGACAGGTTGCTTACCTGTAACTGGTGATCTTCGAGTGGTCATCTGTGCATTCACACCCTTGGGAATACTCTGCGCCTGCGCTGACCTTCTCGGTACCGATAGCTAGCAAAAGGGATTTTCGCGCCTCTCCCAGGTCACGCGCCGGCTCCACTGCGCATGACCAAGGAGGGGCACGCAGATCCCGCCAGTTCCTTCTGACCGCCGCCCAACAGCCTTCAAAGAAACAAGATGAAGGGCCGAGAGCAGAGGGGAAGGAGGGCGGGTGGTGTGAATGCACAGATGACCACTCGAAGATCACCAGTTACAGGTAAGCAACCTGTCTATCTTCTTCGTGGTCTCTGTGCATCACACCCTTGGGAGAATAGCAAGCAATAACTCTTACCTGGAGGAGGGGCCGAGGCCCTACACCTGCGCCGTCTGCAAGATAGACCGACCCAACGCCACACGACGAGTAGACCGGACATCAAGGGCATAATGCTTCACGAAGGTGAGCGGAGTAGCCCAAGTCGCAGCGTTGCAGATGTCCTCCAATGGCATCCCTCTCAGGAAAGCTGTGGAAGCCGCCACCGCCCTTGTAGAGTGGGCGCGAAGTTGACCTGGAAGAGGTCTCTTAGCCAAAGCGTAACATAGCTTGATTACTTCCACAATCCACCTGGACAGCGTCTGGGAAGAGATCTTCTTCCCTAGGGAGGGCATACTGTGAGCAACAAACAAGGCTGGAGACTGACGAAAAGACTTGGTCCTGCCCAAATAGAACAGCAACGCCCTCTTAACATCCAGAGAGTGCAATTTCCGTTCCTCTTCATTGGCAGGAGACGGGAAAAATGACGGCAAAACTATATCTGAACGTAGATGAAACTCCGAAACGACTTTCGGTAAGAAGGAGATGTCCAAAGACAACGACACCCCATGAGGGGAAAAAATCAAGTATGGTGGATCACACCTTAAAGCGGACAACTCACTGACTCGACGAGCAGAAGTAATGGCCACCAGAAACGCAGTCTTGAGCGATAACAACTTTAGAGAGCAAGTGGCCAGTGGTTCGAAGGGTTTTCCCATCAAAAACCGCAAAACTAAAGCCAAATCCCAGGCCGGAGTCGGAGAACGACGGGGAGGGTACAGGCGAATAAGACCTTTACAAAACTGTTTCGTCTGAGGATGCGAGAAAACTGAAAACCCATCAATAGATGGATGAAAAGCTGACACCGCAGCTAAATACACCTTAACTGAAGAAAAACTGAGTCCCAAGTCCATTCTGGACAAAATAAACGCAAAAATAGACCTCAAATCCACTGGCGGAGGAGGTAAATTGGAAGAACTCAAGTACTGTAGGAATAAATCCCACTTCTTTGCGTAAGACGTCCTAGTAGACAGTTTACGACAATTCAACAGGACCTCATTGATACGGTCATCCATCACTGAAAGCGTATTTCCCATAGAGTCAACTTGAGACTCAGAGGATCGTAGTGAAGGACCTGGCCTTCCTGAGCTTGGAGGAGATCCAACTCCTGCGGGAAGTGTACGAAGGATCCCTTGGCTAACCGCAGCAGTGTCGGAAACCACACCTGCCGAGGCCACCAGGGGGCTACCAGGAGACAATGGGGCTTGTCCTGTTGTATTTTCACAAGCACCCTGTGGAGCAGCGGAATCGGAGGAAATAGGTATAGAAAGTCGTGAGCCCACGACATCAACAGACCGTCCCCCATTGACAGAGGGTCCAACCCCGCTCTGGAGCAAAACCTGGGACACTTCTTGTTCAATCGAGTTGCAAAAACATCGATGTGGGGATGTCCCAGATGTTGAAAAAGAGGAAGGAGATACTTTGAGTTCAACTCCCATTCGTGGTCCGATGCTCCCCCTCTGCTCAGGAAATCCGCTTGTTGGTTCAAAGTTCCTGGCAGATGGGCAGCTTGGAGAGTGATGTTCCAATGAAGGCACTCTTCCCATATGTCCATAGCTAGCCTGCAAAGGGACCTGGACACGGTCCCGCCCTGGCGATTGATATAAGCCATCGCAGTTGTGTTGTCCGTAAAAATCAACACAGCTTTTCCTACAACCTGTCTGAGTAAGGATCTGAGGGCAAATTTTACGGCCAGCAGTTCCAGATAGTTGATATGATGACTCTTCCAAAGGGGTTGCCATGGAGCACCCACACAAGTGTCGTCTGTATGAGCACCCCAACCCCACAGGGAGGCATCTGTGGTGATGGACATTACGGGAACGATCGGTTGGAACGGTGCACCCGCCAACAGATTGGTGTCCACGAGCCACCACTGCAGGGAGACGAGGACCTGCGGAGGCACTACCAGTTGAAGGCTCGGAGGATGGATGGAAGGGCGAAATTTCTTTAGAAACCACAGCTGCAACGGGCGCATGCGAAGGCGTGCATATTCGATCACGGAAGTGGTGGCTGCCATGAGACCCAAGATCCGCTGAATGTGGACCGCTGATGTCACGTTGGACTGGAACAAACGTTGAATTTCCAGACGAATGGTATCTGCCCGTTGGCGAGGAAGGTACGCCCGAGTGGCTAGGGAGTCTATGACAGCTCCTATGAACTGCACGCGAGTTGCAGGTTGCAGCATGGATTTCTGTAAATTCACCAGAATTCCAAGGGAGGATAGGACCGACAATGTGATGGTGATGTGCTGAAGGAGACATTCTCTTGAATCTGCCACCATCAACCAGTCGTCTATATACGGAAAGATCTGAATGCCCTGAAGGCGAAGATGAGCGACGACAACCACCATTACCTTCGTAAAAACCCTGGGGGCGGTAGAGAGCCCGAATGGAAGGGCTTTGAATTGGTAATGGTCCTCCCCGACTGCGAATCTGAGGAACTTTCTGTGACGAGGATGGATGGAGACGTGAAAATAAGCGTCTTTGAGATCTAAAGTGACCATCCAAGTCCCTGGAGACAGGAGTGGTAAAATGCTTTGCAACGTGGTCATGCGAAACTTTCTGTAAATGATGAACCGATTGAGAAAACGAAGGTCCATGATTGGACGAAGTCCTCCGTCCTTCTTGGGGACCGTGAAATATTTGGAATAAATCCCGCGGCAACAATCCGCCATCGGGACTTTCTCTATAGCGTTTTTTTGTGTCAGCGATTGTACCTCCTGTAGCAGGGCAGGAGACGCCGGGGTTCTGATAAAACGGGAGATTTTGGGAGTCAGAGAAAACTCTATGAGATAGCCATCTCTTATTATAGAGTGCACCCATTTGTCCGTAGAAATGGCGAGCCATGCGTGCAGGAAGGGTGCAAGGCGAGTCTGAGCAGTAAGGTTGAAGTCAAAGTCCCTGTTTGGGATTCTTAGGGAATTTCGACTTATAGGCACCGGACGATTGTCCCTTATTTTTCGGGGGAAAAGACCGTGACTGAGAGGGAGGTCTTTGCCATTGATCCGTAGGTGATTTGTTGTACGGTTGCCTGGTCGACCAAGGTTGCCTAGGCCACTGCTTGGATTTCGAGTATTTGGTCGTGGGGGAGATCCCCAAACTCTTGGACGTCTTGATACTCTTATCCATTTCCTGCAGAACCGTGTCAGTGGTGGAGCTAAACAATCCAGAACCTTCAAAGGGAAGGTCTTCCACCGAGGATCTGGTGTCATATGGCAATGATGAAGAGCGGAGCCAGGCATGTCTGCGTAACGCTACAGAGGTTGCTAGAGTCTTACTAGCGGATTCCAGGGAATGCTTGGCAGCACTAATTTGGTGTCTAGCCAAGACCATCCCTTCATTCTGAATCCTTTTAATCTGAGGTTGGCACTCTTTGGGCACGTGCGGGAGGAAATCATTCAAACGCTTCCATAAATTGAATTGATAACGGCCCATGCAGGCGGCATAGTTCGCCGTTTTAATGCCCATTGCACCGACAGTGTAGAATTTTCTACCAACCGAATCCAACTTTTTTCCTTCTTTGTCTGATGGAGTAGAGTGGCTCGCTTTTCCTTTCGTGGACGAGGAAACGACCAAAGAATTGGGCTTAGGATGTGTGTATAAAAACTCAGCCCCTGATTCCTGGACCTTGTACATGTGATCCAGACGCTTATTAGAGACATTAATGGAGGCTGGACGAGTCCAAAAGTCCTTGGTAGTTTGCAAGAGAACTTTTGTCATTGGTAGAGCCACGGAGGGCGAAGTGTTAGAGTGCATAATGTCAAAAACGTTATCATCCACAAAACTGGCAACGAGAGTAGGAGTCATAGATAGATCTAATGCCATGCGTTGAATAAAATCTCCATAAGACTTAACATCCTCTGATGGAGAAATAGGTAAATCCGCTTCCACATCTTGCGAGGTGGGCTGTGCATCTACATCCTCGATATGTTCAGAAAAGCCATCTGAATCGGAGGATACATTGGATGGTTCTGGAGATGATTCGAGTAATTCAGGTTGAGACGGTGCCGGTGTGTTAATCGGGGGCACAACCGGGTCTGGTGGATGCGTCGGTATCGACTGCTTCGATACCGATGGTCGATCTTGAAAGCGCGAAATGCGGGATGACACCGACTGACGATCCCATTCAGGTGGGGGTGGTATCGGGAGTGCCCAAGGGTATGGGTATCGATTCCCGTACAAATAATGCCATTGCCTCTCATCCCAAGTCAGGGGAGGAGAAGTTGGTCGGTGCCGATCCTCGACTCCACGTTCTGGGGAGGCATGAGAGGATTGACGGCTCGACATATCAGATTGCGACTGATTTGTCTGTTGAGTAAGGTCGATGTCGAGATCCGAACCGATCGGGTGAGGTTCTTGCGTGGGATCTCGACCCTGACTAGCCGAAACCTTATGGACTTTGGGTTTGTCCGTTTTAGGTTTCTTCGACTGCTGTGAGTCTTTGCCCTGCTTCCGGATCTTGGAAGGTACGGGGTGGTCCTTTATCGGCGTCGATCGTTTCGGTGCCGAAGCATCGATTGCGACCGTCGACGTCGATGATCCCGGAACGGGAGGACAAGTGTCCGCAGCCAAGGTGGACATCGAGGCGTGCCCGGACGTGTCCAACGGTGAAGAGGACTGTGGAGATAGTGCCTTCTCCATCAGGGCCAAGTGTAGACGAGCTGCCCTGTTTTTTCTCGTCTGGTTCGAAAACTTTCGGCAATGTCTGCACTTAGAGACACAGTGCGACTCCCCTAAACAAACGAGGCAAAGCGAGTGCCCGTCGGTGGGGGATATTTTAAGGCCGCAAGTCCTACACCGTTTGAAAAACACCCGGAGAAAAATGCTAACTACAAAAATAAAGAAAAAGAAAGTAACTAAACGCAGGTTTAGCAAAAGTTTGTACTTAACAGACCGAAGCAGAAGGCGTCCTACCAGCGCGGCGGTCAGAAGAGAACTGGCGGGATCTGCGTGCCCCTCCTTGGTCATGCGCAGTGGAGCCAGCGCGTGACCTGGGAGAGGCGCGAAAATCCCTTTTGCTAGCTATCGGTACCGAGAAGGTCAGCGCAGGCGCAGAGTATTCCCAAGGGTGTGATGCACAGAGACCACGAAGAAGATCAGGAAGTTCCACTTTTAGTCCTCTGCATCTGGAGAATGGTCAGGAAAGTACTTCAAGAAAGCTTAGGTATTAATGTAGCATTGAAACCAGGCATATACCTGCTAAATATGATTCCAAATGGTTACAATAAACAGGATATGGTTACAATAAACAGGATATGATTCCAAACGGTTACAATAAACAGGATACAATAAACAGGATACATATATAATCAGCTATATTATAACAGCAGCCAGACTGTTAGTAGCACAAAACTGGAAATCTGAAAGCTTACCTACTAAAGCAGATTTGGTAAATAAAATGTTAGAACTAGCCAGAATGGATGGACTTAAGTTTAAAGTTGCAAAACAAAAATGAGAGGGTACATAAAAAGAGATGGGATAAGATATATAATTGGATAGAACTTCAAACAGAAATGTAACCAGAAAAAGATATATTACGTATTAGTAACAGTGACTGATATATTACCTACAGATATATTTATTAACGGAAAATATATGACTCTGATCTGTAAACAAGTTGTGGAACTGTGGATATGTATATTCTTTTATTCAAAATAATAAAAAACATAAACAGCAAAAAAAGAAAAAGCATGAATAGATAAAAACAAAGAATGGAGAAAAGGGGAAGGAGGATGCTTCCATCCAAATTGGCTGAGACTTTACATAATTTTCATTAATTCTGTTTCTGAGAAATAGTATCCTCTAATATAACTATTCAATGCCTTATTTAAATTTTCAGGTAAGGATGTCCATCTATTAAAGAAAATTCTTTAATGAACTATAGTCTGGAAATTCCATTAAATAGATTATAAATCTATTCCAACTCATCTTAAACTCATCTTTATTTTTTCCTCCCCTGAATTAAATGGGCAGTTCTATATTGCCTGCTCCAGAGTGAGCTCACCAACCAGCCTGGTGATCCTAGCAGAACCACCAATGTAGTCTACAGAGAGGTCCTTCAGTAGAGAGAAAAGAATTACGTATGTCTCACTTCATTTTTTTCACTACAGTCTTCTCCATTAGAATTCCTACAACAAATGTTACATTTCAGACTTCACATCATCAGTATTATAACTGGATTTACGGAACTTAAATACCATGGTGAAGCACGGGTATCAGGCTAGTTATTTATACTTCCCTTCTTCCAGTGTAAGTAGGTCATCCCTCCACCATTTTATCCTTAGGTTAGGGTGGAAGAAAAAAACCTGACAGGTCAAATGGACATTTGAAGCCAGGTCTGCCCCTGTCCTGGTTCAACACTAACCACTATGCAATACTTCCTCTCTCATACATAATATACACAGTTTACAATTGACACAACCTAAAATTTCACATAGATAGTTTAATGAGCAGGTCATAGCTTTTGAACGTCTGCTTTGCATCTATTACTTTAGTAATCCTTAAATCACCCCTATAAAGCCAGTCACTATTTTTATCTCCTTATTGCAGATATGCAGCTGAGGCTGAAACATAGTGGCTTGCAGCAGTTTAGGCATATGTAATCCACAAACTATGAAGAAGGTTCCTGGACTGTGCAGCTGTGTGTTTCCTTGGTAACAGTCAAGTATCTAACCCACTGAATCATCTCTATTCACATTACCTGTTTTTCAATATCCATACAACAATGATCTGAATATAAATCTACTCATACATTGTCATTTTAATAAACACCAAGGCACTTTGCTATGTGATGTTAATGAAAGTATGAAAGAGAATATGAATGATGAACTTGTAACACTTAGGTATTAAGTGTCATGCTTTATAAACATAAAATACTGGAATACTTCTGCTGATTTGCTGTTAGAATTCAGCACATTCAGGATGAACAGTGACAACTAAACACAATAAAGAATTCAACTTCTGCCAAACAAAGCAGTTTTATACACTATGAGATAAAAGTTGTCATTCTCACAATACAGATCCTTTGTAACAGCACCTCCCCTGACAACATGAGAAAACAACATGGGTTTAACTATTTTACTTAAATTGGCTGATCTGTGTCAAAATTTAGTACTGCCATCACTTAGGTAACTCCACCCTGGCTCCAAAGATGGCCAGTGGTTATGCCAACCATATTTTTCCTTGCTGCACACATAATATGCCAAGCTTCATTCCCTCCCTACTCCCAATGAGCTGCAAAAATTTGGTTTCTGTGAAATGAATGATAGGCTGTTAAAAGAATGGCTCTCAATCAATGCATAGTTTCTGCCAATTCACCCTACCTATCCTGAGCAGCCCACCCAAACTTGCTAAAACTAACTATGGCCTAATGGGTCACACACCAACCTCCCTTGAGAATCATCATAAATCACACACCATTTTTCCCCCTTAACAGGCCAGTCATAGAGGTGCCCAATAATTCCTACTTGGTCTTGAAGCAACCAGCTAATTCTATGATTGCTAATAGGAGGGTAGGTGGATCAGCAGCAGATGACAAATGCCTGCTTGGTGGAAGATCATGAGCTTCCTTATGCCAATATGTCATTTTTATTTTACTATTAACAAGAAAAAAGGTGGGTGCTCATGTTAAGCTCTTTAATTGAGGCAGGTACATAATCTTTAATAGAACATCATAAAACCACGACAGAACCAAATGGCCTATTAATTCTAAAATGTACCACACAATTTGGTCCCCAAAAGTTTCTATTTTAGAATGACTCCAAAGAACAAGTAATAAATTTACCTGACTTAAGTGACATCTCCAATTCCAATTGGGGATTGGGGTGGGGATTGGAGAGGGGAGAGACCTTAGTGGGGGATAATGCCAGTTCTCCAGGGGAACTGATCTCTGTAGCCTGGAGATCAATTGTAACCCTGAGCTCCCATCTCACACTCGCACCTAGACGTTGGCAACCCTATCTTCAACTTAAGTCCTGATGTCCAGGGTATATACTAGATAATCTATAGGACATCAGTACAGTCTGGTTTTGGGGCAAAACTCTATGGTTTGAGGCTGACTTACCATAGAATTTTGTCCAAAAACCAGAGTGTCACCCCCAACGTCACTGAATTGCCTACGTCATTTCAAGGCAACATAGGTAAGTCACAGGACAATGCTTCTGGCTCCCAGGATGTCACCCCATCCCCCTGCCAGCATTCCTGATGGACCTGGCAACGCTATTATGTTTCCCTATCAGTTCAGTTATTACATGCCTTATTGGTAGAAAATTTGGGGAAGGGGTTAAGCAATTCATTAGATGAGTGATCTCCTTATGAGATAATACTGCACCTCATTTTAAAAGATCCTCTACTCTATAAAATTTATATTGCTGCCAAGGTGCAGTATCACCTATACATTAGTCTTCCTACCATCCCAGACCTTTTTTATAAACCCCCATCTGCCATTCCCATTGACTGGTTAATTACCAGTCCCACCAATTCTGTTCCATGCCTCATTTGAAAGTAAAAAGGGCCAGGAAAATAATTGTCATGGCTTCAATTTATTATTTATTTATTTATTACTTTCGTCTTACTATCCCGCTCTAATCCCCAAAGGGGTCTCTGAGCGGCTATACAGTTATCCATTATCCCTATCTAAGGCCACAATTCATCAGGGGTGGGGACATCCCTACCAGCACCCAGTGGAGGGGGTTCTTTCCTCGGGTCGGCTTCTTTCCGTTGTCTTTCAGCTGCGGCTTCTGGCTCCTCTCTTTTTCTGGCAGTCCTCTTTTCGCGGCGGATCGGTAGGCCCCTCTGGCGTGCGGCATGCTTGGCACGGTCCTGGCTCTGTCCTTTATGGCTCCGCCCGCCTGCGCTGCCACGCTCACACGTCGTCCCGGCTCCGCCTTTTCCGCTGCCGTCAGGTTCGCCACTGATGTATTCCGGACGCCATTTTTCCGCTCGCTGCTGCCGCCGCTGTTCACCTTCCGCCGAAACCGGCCCTCCAACGACCCCCGGAATGGGGGAGGCTGCCCCCTACCTTCTAAGGTAGGTTCCCGATTTATCTACTCGCGCTTTAGTTGGTTAAGGGCGCTTTCGAACCATAAATACATTATTCTGTATAATCTGTTCAATTTCAAAGTTTCAGATTTTGCCCTCTAAAATCCGTCAGGTGGACATTTGTACCCCTCTAGATCCCAATCATATTTCCACTATAAACAAACTTCTGTTTTAAAAGTTCCATATCAGTACACATATAAGCCTGTGGGTAAAAACTTCATTTTTTAATCTGGTTTCCTTCAGTAATCTTTTCTTCCTGCCCTGTTTTAATTATTCTTTTTATGGTTTTGTATGTGTATTTTAGCTTGGTTTTAATTGTTTAAATTATATCTTTTGTATGGTTTTAATGGTTTTAAAGATGTGTTTTATTAGGTATTTTTCAATTTGTTAGGCACCTTAGTAACCCTGATGAGGGCACAAAGGCAGGGTATAAATTTTGTCAATAAATGTACAGAAATTGGGCAACTTTAAAAAAAGAAGGTTCTGAAGTTTTGTTTCAAAAGTTTTTTTTTAATTGAAAAACACAGGAACTTAAATGCCAAATGTAATCAGTGATGTGCAGAAAGTCTGGGGAGATCTGTCATTGTACTCTATGTGGTTGGGCCTAAAAGTATACATCCCAAGAAAAAATCATGATCATGCATATGTCAGAATTGGGATAGGAATGATAGATGGGTTCAGACTCAGCATGGGTTCTATAAGGGAAGATCTTGTCTCACTAACCTGTTAGTGTTCTATAAGGGGGTGAACAAACATGTGGACAAGGGGGATCCAATAGATATTGTTTACCTTGACTTCCAGAAAGCTTTTGATAAAGTTCCTCATCAAAGGCTCCTACGTAAGCTCAAAAATCATGGGATCAAAAACTGGCTAATTAATATAAAACAGAGAGCGAGTATAAATGGGCAGTTCTCTAAGTGGAGGGAGGTAAGCAGCGGGGTACCGCAGGGATCAGTACTTGGTCCACTGCTTTTAACTTGTTCATTAATTATTTGGAGTTGGGAGTAAGCAGTGAAGTGGCTAAATTTGCGGATGATACGAAGTTGTTCAGGGTGGTGAAAACCAGTGAGGATTGTGAGGCACTCCAAAGGGATCTGTCAAGGATGGGCAAGTGGGTGTCAACATGGCAAATGGAGTTCAATGTGGCCAAGTGCAAGGTGATGCACATTAGAGCCAAAAATCCTAACTATAAATACACGTTGATGGGGTCTGAACTGGCAGAGACTAATCAAGAGAGAGATCTTGGAGTTGCAGTAGATAACTCACTGAAAATGTCGAGACAGTGTGTGACTGCAATAAAGAAGGTCTTATGGGTGAAGAGTGTATGTTTTTTGCTCTCCATCACGCACTGAGTTGAAGCTATTAGTAAAGAAACTGACTAATTTGGACTATAATATTAATCCCTCCTGCCTATTTTCAGTGACATATATACTAATTATTCTACTATTCTTTGTTCTCTGAGTAGTTTATATATTTTTAAAAACCCTCCCCAGTTTTGTGATAGAATGGTAATAAAACAAAATTTTCTTTTTCTGTGGATGTTTTAAATATTGACTGTGAAGTGGATTGTAAACAGCTTGATTCCCTAAAACTAGGAAATGTAAAAATAGAATATATAATTTTATTTATATGCAAAGGGTAGCTTATAAACTTTACCTCTCATTTGTATCAATATAACAGCTATTAAGATGCTTTGTAAACTCTAATTGGTCTTGGTTTTAGAATTTTGCTTGATAAGAGACTGTAAGCTTTTTTTATAAATTAATCTCTGATCTTTTATCATCATGATTTATTTGAATATATATTTGAAGACATTAAGCATGAAATATATGCCTTGGACATATATTCATGAATGTGGGGTGACATTGATTCAGTAGGCATAAGAACAAAAGAACATACTAGACGCCAATGTTGGATCAGGCCAAAGGCCCATCCAGTCCAACACTCTGTATCACACAGTGGCCAGAAATACCAGTGCCATCAGGAGGTCCACCAGTGGGGCCAGGACATTAGAAGCCCTCCCACT
>NW_015168663.1:747856-762981 GCF_001447785.1 Gekko japonicus | reverse complement strand
TCCCATCTTTAAAAAGGGTTCCAGAGGAGATCCAGGAAATTACAGGCCAGTCAGTCTGACGTCGATACTGGGTAAATTGGTGGAAGCCATTATTAAGGAAAGAATTAGTAGGCACATAGATGAACAAAACCTGTTGAGGCAGACTCAGCATGGGTTCTGTAAGGGAAGATCTTGTCTCACTAACCGGTTAGTGTTCTATGAGGGGGTGAACAAACATGTGGACAAGGGGGATCCAATAGATATTGTTTACCTTGACTTCCAGAAAGCTTTTGATAAAGTTCCTCATCAAAGTCTCCTACGTAAGCTCAAAAATCATGGGATAAAAGGACAAGTCCTTTTATGGATATTATTATAAATAGCTTTTATGATTGCAATAAACATAAATACCAGATAAATGTTTAAAGAACCCTGAAGCATACTTTTTAGTTAAAAGCCTTCCTGTTTGGCTTTCCTAACAGGAAGATACTTGCAAGCATTTTCATATGGTGTGTTTTAATTTATGTCCTTAAGTAATATCCTTTAAAACATTCGAACAATTCAGTTACAAACAGACTCGTAAAATCCTAAAATCATAAAGTGCTGGGCATATTTCATTAGATACTTCAGATGGCGTACTCAAGAGTGCATACAGACAACAATTTTCAGTTCAGTGATCATCCTAAGTCATGTGGCAGAACAGGCCAGATGTCAAAATTAAGGGCCAGGAACTAGAACAATGGTTGTTGGTGGTAGTAGTGAAGGCGGCTCCTTAGTTGAAGGCCTGGTGGAAGAGCTCCATCTTGCAGGCCTTGCGGAACTGTAAAATATCCTGCAGGGCCCTGATCTCTTCCAGGAGCCCATTCCACCAGTATGGAGCCCCCCCCCCCTACAAAAGGCCCTGGCCCTGGTAGCAGCAAGCCTGGCATCCTTGAGACCCCGATCGTAGTGCTCTCTGGGGTATGTATGGGGAAAGGTGGTCCCTTAGGTATGTTGGACCCTGGCCATAAAGGGCTTTAAAGGTAAGTACCAGCACCTTGAAGCAGATTTGGTATGCTATTAGCATCAAATGAAACTATGTCCACTGAAGATATACACAGTTCCTTAGCTGTAAATGATGTCTGTGTAAGACATTCATTCTGAACTAAATAGCCGTAAGCAACAACTATTTATTTATTTATTTATAGTTATACTTTCAATTTGTACCCCGCTCATCCCCGAAGGGCTCTGAGCGGCTTACACGGTGCATGGTGCAGAGACCTATGCAGAAACCCTAACTATGGCCACAGTACATCTGGGGTGGGGGGAGCCCTACCAGGTACCCTCCCGGCTCCGATCGTTCGTTTATCCGGCGAGTGGGCGACTTCTTCCAGTTCTCTCCGGTGCGGCTTCCGCAGCCTCCACAGTTCTTTCGGCTCTCTGGCGACTCCTCTCGGGGGCTGCTGGTTATGGGCCCTGGTGCGCAGCCGCGGTGGGCGTCGCAACGTCCTTATGGCTCCGGAGGTCCTCCTGCTGGCCACGTCATCAGCTGCTGAGCCAACCGCCTCCTTCGGATGTCGCTGCCTCTCTTCATCTCCTCCGTGCTGACCGCCGCCGTGTTGCCGCCGCTTCTCACTCAGCTGGAGCCCAATTTCGAGGGAGAGGTACCCCCCTGTCCTCCTACGGACAGATACCCATTTACCTAATTGCCCCGAGGGGCTTTCGGACTGCTGAGTTATGTAACAATCAGCCAGTCCCTGATCACTGGCAACAAGACCTTTAGAGGATGATCCTTAAATCAACCCCTCTAAACTGATCAAATTCCATAGATTTAAAGGACTATAATTATGTTTAGGATTGCATTGTTACTGACCTTTCTTCACTGGAACATTAACAACCATTTTACATTTCAAAGAGTTTCTCAAACTTCTAAAATTGGCCACATATGTCACGCTGACCCTGCAGATTTCTATAAAACCAATTTTAGGAGTGCAAAATGTGTTTGAAAATTTTTTTTAAATTAGTTTGAGAACCTAAACACATAAACCTGACACTAAATTGCACAAAAATCAATGGAACTTCTAATTGTGTTCAGTATCACATGTCAAAAGTTTTCATGAAAGACCAAAGAGGAAAAACTAAATTTCTTCCTGTGAAAAATAAAATAAATTCTACTTTGAGAAAATAGGTTGGAAATTTTCCTGGGTCTTCAGTAAGACAATGGACGCTGAGGAAGCCTTTGGTTTAATCATTAGCTAAGAGAAGTAAGTCAACTTGTGAAATGTTTCTGCCAAATTCATTGTATCTGTGTTATTTGTTATGAGCTCTAACACCATGAAACATCCTTTAAGCCATTTCCCCTTTAGAAAGTGTGGAATTTTCCCAGTGACATTTTAGACACTTCCTGGCCAAAACAGCTGATTGGTACAGACTTCAGGTTAACAACTGCCAAGTATGGGAAGTAAACCACACATTATAATAGCATCGCTCTTTGTCCCCACTAAATTTCTGTTTTTCATTGAAGATGGCTAAGATTACAAAAGGGAGGCAACTTGGAAAGGCTTTACAGGGTCACTGGATAGCAACAGTTCACAAACAATGGTTTACAGTGGTTAGGAAACATTGGGGGGTTTGCTCTAAAACCTTAGAACAGAGAGCTGAAATTCATATATGAGTTTAAAATAAATTTTCTAAACATATTGCATTTATTTTTTCATTAGTTTATTTATATTCTGCATATCTCCCCATTTGGGAACCAAAGCGGCATTTAGAACATCATTCTCTCCACCTCCATTTTCCCACAGTAACAACCCTGTGATGTAGGCCAGGCTGAGAGGTTGTGACTGGTCCAAGGTCACTCAAGGAGCTTCCATGGTAGAAGCGGGGATTCAAACCCAGATCACCCAGGGTCTTAGTCCACCACTCTCATCTAGGGTTCCCGAGTATTTACCGCGATCCGGTGGGGGAAACATGCTCCCCGGCCAGACCATTCCTCCCTGTAACACAGCATGCCGTCACCAGGAAGTGACACTGGGCGATGCTCTGGCAATGGGGCTGAAAACTCGATGTCACTGCTCTCCAAGATGAGGAACCATTCACAAGCACTATTTGGGTGTGATCTGTCAACCAGTTACAGATCCACCTAACAGACATAGGATCCAAACCACATTTTTCCAATTTGTCAACAAGAATATTATGTGGAACCTTATCAAAAACCTTACAGAAATCAAGATAAACTATGTCTACAGCATTCTCCTGGTCCAGCAAGGTAGTAACTTTCTCAAAAAAGAGATAAGGTTAGTCTGACATGACTTGTTCTTGAGAAACCCATGCTGGCTCTTAGTAATCACAGCCATTCTTTCTAAATGCTCAAGGACTGTCTGTTTGATTATTTGGTCTAAAACTTTCTCAAGTATAGATGTCAAGCTGACAGGTCAGTAGTTACCCAGATCCTCTTTTTTCCCCTACTTGAAGATGAGGACAACATTTGCCCACCTCCAATATTCTGGTACCTCACCTCTTCTCCAAGAATTCTAAAAAATAATGGACAGAGGCTCAGAAATTACATGATCTGAGATTCGGGTGGCATGCATATTTTTGTTATGACAAAGTTAAAGTAAATGTGGATTTTAAAAATCATTATATTAGAAGTGCCATTTTGAGAGTATGGAATAAATATAAACCTAGATTGTGTCAGAAACCACCCTTGTGGCTCTTGCAACAGGAAGCATTTTACAGGCGTGAAATGATAACTAAACAAAAGTGGCTAACTAATTGGGATATACTAGACTTTTCGCTAGGGGACTGTAAAACGAAATCAAGAGAAGACTTGGTAGCCAAAGGCTATATGTATCAATGGTTCTTCTATGCACAATTGTTGGAAAGGTTTAAAATAGATTTAAAAAACGTTGGGGCTTTGAACAAAACAAGTTTGAATTTGAAAAAGAATTATATACAAAGGACAATCATGTTATTGCTAAAACGTATAGACTTCTGTTGAAATTTGAGACAGAACACAAATGAGTGAAAGATTCTAGGATAAAATGGGCTAAAATTATGGGTATAATATACAAATGGAACAATGGGAGACCATGTGGATCTTAAATTTGCTTTGAGTTCTACTCTCAAAGAGAATTTCTACAATATGATATATTGTTTGTATATGTCTAGAAAAATTAGCTAGAATGTATAAAAATATTGCAAATAAGTGTTGGAAATGTGAACAGCAAGAAGGGGCATTTTATCATCTTTGGTGGACTTGTTTATATATATACGGCAATAGCAGCAAGGCTTTTATATGCTAAAAAATTGAAGAGTCTGATATTGCCTACAATAGAGTGGATTGTGAAGATGACAGAGTTAGCCGAGATGGCTAAACTTATGGCTTTGATTAGAGAGAAGACATTATCCACATTTATAGCAAACTGGAAACCCTTTATTGATTTTTTAATGTGTGAAACTGAAAGAAATGAATTGTTGATTTGCGGTTTTGAAGACTAAGAGGGGGAAAGGATTATAGAAAAATGAGAAGTTTTATTCTGATAACAATAGAACAACTGTGAATTCTGTAATTATGCCAACATTTGTTGTGAAGAAAATCAAAAACTTTTCCTTTATATTACTCTTCCCCCCTTTTTTTCTTTTTTTTCTTTCTTTTTAATTTAAAAAAATCCTTCAATAAAATTTGTTTTAGAAAATCCTTTATACTGCAAAAGAGCAAAAAATAAATGTTTCTAGGCCAAACTGAACTTTGACTTTTAAGCTGTTGGATACTGTTTGACAAATTAATGTTGAAAAGTTTAATTCCAGCTGAAACCACTGAAGCTTTGAAAATCCTTTAACCAATACATATTTCTAGCAATATCTTTTATATTTTAACAGGGATTAATATGCAATTCAATATAAAGTTGTTTAAGATGGATTTCCCCATGCATTTTAATATCACAATTTTAAGGAGGTGTACAGTTTATGACAGTTTTGTCTTGAATTTATTTTCTTTTTTATAGCCTCTATTAAATCCTGCTAATTAATGGACCTCTTAATAAACGTTAGTTTATTAAATATATGCATATTTCCAAACCTTTAATAACATATTTAATTTCAATAGAAGTTTTGACACTAGACGCTTATTATCTTTCAAAATATTTGTACTGGTTTAACACACTTTGGTAATATTCCACAAACTAACGAATGTACTTTTAAAAAGTTTATTTAAGGATTTTTCTAAATATAGAACCTCTTAATAATACAGAGGATCTCCCACCTATTTACAGCTCGTATATAATTTCTTAAGTCTACATAACATATTAGTTTTTTTGAAAAGAATATGTTTAGTCCAACCACTCATAAAATCTCAACCACAAGTTTTTTTTCTTTTAACAAGGTTAATTTGTCAATTTCAGCTATGTCTAACAATTTCTGTATATATTCTTCCCTTGAAGGCATTTTATCTAATTTCCAATATTTGGCATATAAAATCCTTGCTGCAGTTACAGCATGTAAAACCTGATGTTTGTCTGGTTTATTCAATCAATAGACCTTTAATGGCATATACAACATTAAAATCAGAGACAGTATTTATTTTATTTATTTATTTAACATTCAATTTATATACCGCTCCTAACCCCTAAGGGTCTCAGAGCGGTTTACACGGGGTTCAAATTCAGTTTAACCTACCTAAGGCCACATAGTACATAGGGGGCGGGATTCCTATCAGCACCCAGGCAGCGGCAGGGTTAGCCGATCTTGTTGGCTCCATTTCAGCGGTCTCAGCTGTGGTCTTTCTCCGGTGGCCTGGAGCAGCTCTCTCCGTCGGCAGCTTCCTTGGAAGGCCATCCTGACGTGGCGGCATGTTGGCTGCAGCTTTTGGCTATGTCCAATCGGCTCTGCTGCGCCGATCGCGTCATCGCGTCTCCGTGGCTCCGCCTCCTTCGCCGCCGCCTCTGCTCGATGTTGCACTCACTGGCCATCCGGGTCATTCGCCTTCACTCCGCTGCTCCGCTGACGCCGCCAGCTTCTCCTGCTGCCTGCTCACGAGGAGAGGGTGCCCCCTGCCACCTAGGGCAGGTACCCATTCTATCTACTTGCATTCTAATGCTTTCGAACTGCTGGGTGGACAGGAGCTGGGACTCGGGCCGAGAGCTCACCCCGGCCGCGGTGGGTCTCGAACAGCCATAGTGGCTGTTCGTTGTTGTTACAGCAGCAAGCGTTTTACTGCTTGCGCCACCGCAAGCACAGTACATGACACAATCAGCTAAAAGTCTGAGATAATTATAAAATCATAAAACGGAGTTTCCCACGTTTTTCACTCTTATCACATCAACTAAAAAATTGGCCACTGCCACAGTAATCTCTACTGTTGTATCATTCAATAGAATTTGACATTTTATTTTATTAGGAAGGTGATGTTTACCCTGCAACCAAGTATTTAACCATTTTTCCTAGCAGATGCATGCAACGAACAGTCTAACAGTATGTGATCAATTGAATCAAGACAGATAGAGCCGCAGTCACATCTCCGTTCATGCTTAGGAATATTTTGAAACCTACCATACAATATTTTTGATGGAAAGGCATTTACTCGTGCAAGGGAGAAAGCTCTTCGATGACTAGGACTATCAAGATTATACAAATACTGGTTTATTATACATGTCTGGAATGATATTTAGTAAAAATAATTCTGGTTTTAGGGATACACTTTTCTTTATTATTTCTTGTATTATTGACTGTATCTTCTTCCAATATTTTTTTGCTTTGTCACAGAGCCACCACATGTGAAAGTAGGTACCTATGTTTTGTTTGCATTTCCAACATATGTTACTTGCTTTCTGGTAACATTTAGCTATCCTGACTGGTGACATATGCCACCTATAAAACATTTTGTACATATTTTCCTTAAGTGGAATCTATCTGGTAAACTTTATGTTAGCCTTCCAAAACTTAGACTATTGTTCTAGATCTATACTATATCCCAAGTCTTGCAACCAACTAATCATAGCTGATTTGACCACCTCATCTTGCATGTTATAACCTAGTAAGAAAGTACACAGTTTCTTTAGCAGTTTTTCCTCGGTGGATATCCATACGATATCTAGCTCTGTTGATTTTTCATATATTCCTATCTTTTTCTTTTTACTATATCTAGATTCCAGTTATAATCATTCCCACCAGGATTGCGACTGCCCAGGGATCTTCAAGTTGTTTTTACTATCTAGGGGGTCTTCATATCTCCACCAGTTGATTCAAAAATAATGTAGGTTTAGTAAGTGCTTCCAATGCTGAAACCCATCTGGGTGTTTTACTATAAAAATATTGTTTAATTTCTTCCCAGATTTTTATCAGGGAGCTTCTAATCAGATGCTGTTTGAAGTATGCCCTATCTTTACCATACCAAATAAAGGTGTGCCAACCCATTGCTAGGTCATGTCCCTCTAGTTTCAACATTCTTGTATTTTCTAGTGGTATCCAATCTTTTATCCAAACCAACGCAGCAGCTTTGTAATACAATGCCCAGTTTGGAAGCACAAAGCCCCCTCTTTCTCTTTTATCTTGTAGAATCTTCAACTTTATTCTGGCTTTTTTGATTGCCAAATAAACTTGCTTATAACTTGATCTAATTCCTTGAAATATTTTTGATTTTTCAAAACAGGAATAGTTTGAAAAAGAAATAATAGTCGTGGAAGAATGTTCATCTTAATTGTTGCTATTCTGCCCATAAAAGAAATTTGTAGTCCTTTCCATTTCTCCAGGTTTTTCTTAATTTCGAGAAGTTTCATATAGTTGTTTTGGATTAATGAGCTGCATTTATTTGTTAGATTTATACCCAAGTATTTGACTTTTTTATATACTTCGATTCCCGTTATTTCTTGTAACTGCTGTATTTGGTCCTTAGTACAGTTTTTAGTTAATATTTTTGTTTTTTTAAGGTTTATTTTGAAACCCGCTATTTGTCCATATTGCTGTATTAGTGTCAGTAATTATTTAATAAAATCATGTGGTTCTGCTACAATAAAGACCAAGTTATCTGCAAAAGCTTGCAATTTGAATTCTTCACCTTTGATTTTGAGTCCTTTAATTGAGTCCGTTTCCTTTACCATATCATTAAGGGATTCCAATGCAAAAATAAACAGTAAGGGAAAGACAGCCCTGTCTGGTCCCTTTTTGTATATCGATGTTATTTGTTAAGTCTCCGTTTATCAATACTCTTGCTTGCTGTTTATCATAGATCGAATTAATCATTATTAAGAAGGCTTTTCCAGCATCCCATGATTTTAGCTTTGTTAGTAAAAAAATTCCACCTGATATTATCAAATGCTTTCAAAACTTTAGTTTATTAAATATGTGCATATTTCCAAACCTTTAATAACATATTTAATTTCAATAGAAGTTTTGACACTAGAAGCTTATTATTTTTCAAAATATTTGTACTTGTTTAACACACTTTGGTAATATTCCACAAACTAACGAATGTACTGACAGATGAATGGACGTCTGCATTTCATAACTGCATGATTAAACATACTCCCTGAATCGCACTTCTTGCAAGTTGAACAGCAAAGAATTCACTCCAAAATTTTAAGATCCAGAAAAACCACATGAATAATCATCATTTTGGAAACTAGACAGCATCCCCATTTGAATGTCTATTCTTTTGTCATCCTAGCACTGACAGTACACTATCCATTCTTTCAGCAGGCTTTAGAAACTACTGATAGTCATCAACATTTTAGCAACAAAGCACTATACTGTTACTGGACCATGTAAAATACAAAAAGACACTAAGCTACTGCAAAATAGAATTACTGATCCTAGGAAGATGACATTACTGGGTAAAGTTAATATATGGATCTGCTGAGTCTTAGAAACTCTGTAATGGTGCTCAAATATCACCACATTTACTTCCATCTGGAAAACATGTATTGTCATCATCACAGCAGTTCTTTCTCTTAATACTATTATCTTTACACTGATTAATCATGTCACAAAAAGTATAAAAAGTACCATTCAACTCTCAACATTCAAGACCAGAACCTGTGTACTGATTATTTTCTATCACGATATATCCTGCAAGCACTACCATCCCCTGATATTTCTAACAGGAAACATTATCTTGCTTTCTGATTAATTTATGCTTCTATGACAAGAGTCCTTCTCTCAAGAGCTTATTCATCATCTAATCTCATCCAGATTTGCTGGCTGCTGACCAAGCCTCCACCAGTTTAACTCCTGCTTTTGTAAAAATCATTTTAGTAATCAGGTTTAGGAGGCAGGCACCAGTTTATTCATAGTTTAAATGTATTTTAATTTAAAAATGAGATTCTTTCTACAATGACTCCAGTATTTTTTTAAAAAAATGAATTAAATTAAAGGTCATGGAGCTGGAATCCAAGAACCAATGAGGCATTTGCAGAATGGATCTTTCCCACTTTATTCCCTGGAACTGTATGGAATACGGCACAAGAGACTGAACTCAAAGGGAAAATCTGCATAAACTTCTGACCCTCTTCCTCTCCTATGCACAAATGACATTGTTATGTCCCACAGTTTACAGTTCAGGAACACAACTATACAGGGATGGCATAATTACAAAATAACTTGTTGGTTTGAACTAAAATAATTTGACTATAAAGAATGTCATAATACAGTTGCACTGGAATCTTTGCAAAAAGTATGGTTTACCATCAGCCAGAAATTCATGGGAGCACAAACCAGACAAGAGCATGGAGAATGATGAAACAAAGATTCTTTGGGACTTCCCAAACAGATAAACATCTGGAGCATATCACCCCTGATATCACAGTTGTAAAAAAAATATATGAAAATCAGATTGGATCATTGACATTGCAATCCCAGGAGACAGCAGAATAGAAAAGACAGAACAGGAGAAGACCATGAAATACCAAGATATACAAATAGAGTGAGAACGCCTCTGGGAGAAGGTTACCATTGTGCTAATTGTCATTGGCGCCCTTGGAGAAGTGCTTAGAAGTTTCAAGAAACACCTGGACATTCTGGACATTGAGAAAATAACACCAGTTCAATTCCAAAAGACAGCTGTTGTTTGGAACAGCAAGAATCCTGCAAAGATATATCTGTAATTCCCAAGAACTTGGCTAGATCTCGAACTGCAGAACACCATCTACCAGTCAAATATCTGACTGTGACTATTCATAATAATATTAATGATGATAATTAGAACAACAACAACAACAAAATGGCCTTTCCCCCTACAAATGGGAATTCCCCACTATGTGGCCCCTTTCTACCATGTCCTACCATGAAAATTCTTTTCAGAAACAGTTATAAATATTTTAGAGCTCTCTCAGCATTGGCTACTTATTTCTTAAGTATTAACGTGTTCTCCAACTAAGGCAGTTAACAATACAGTTCATCATAAAATTCTACTTTATTCATTATTGACTACACTTGCCAGGCACTGCACAGAAATTAAAAATAAGGAAGCCCAGCTCACAGACTTAATATCTAGTAAAATAACTCAGCTAATCATAAAATAACATCTACTAAACTCAGCATATATAACAAACAAGGCAAGAACTATCTCAGCAACATAAAACCAGTATTAAAAACAATAATGAAGGGGTGGGGGTTGAATATAATGCCTTCCCATTGGACAGCCACTACTCACTAGCCAATTGAAGCTTCATGCCTTATTTGAAGAGTGGCTGGGGCAAACTGATCCCCAGTTTTACTGCTGTGAATACCTCTTTTCAGTGGGTGATGCAGTAATATGAACAAAAAAGCCAGTTTTGTATTGTATTATTTTGACACTAAAGAAAGCTAACTGACATATGTTGTAGATGTCAAAGGTAGTAATTGCACTAAACAGAAAACTATAACCATGAAACTGCATCATAAACAATTAATGGAGATAAATGCAGTCATATGTCAACGTGCAAATGTGTGTGGCTTATGCTGATATTATACACTGGAACTCCATTCTGGCTTGGTGTGCATAATGGTTCTAAAGAGTTAAATTGCTTAACCATGGGATCTTTTATAAGCTTTGTTCCGTGTTAGATATGCTGTTGGCAGCACAATGTGTCTAGAATCAGCAACAATTTTCTGAGTGGATAGAAAAGGCTGAATGTGTTTGTCAACCCATGGGATTTACTGGCTACAGGAGTAGTTCAAAGCTGAGGACCCTGTTTCAAGTGTAATTATGTTCATATTAACAGTCATCATTGCTCTGAAAAGGAACAAAAGCTGCCAGAGAGAGTGACAATCAGGGTTAAAGGACTTTATTCGAGGGGCACAATAAAGCATTGGTCTTTGGGGAGAAGATAGGGCAGGTCGTTGTGTAAAGAAACAAGGCCTCTTACTTTCCAGGATAATGAAGCATAATAGTTGAAAGTGGTTTTGGTTGTATCTATTGTATGCCTTGCATCTAACCCGGGAGTAGGTAGCCACCGAGCACACGTTCTGACAGAGGCACACTAGACCAGTTTGCTTGGCACTCAGGAGCACATCTGTGCCCAAGCAACAGAGGCATGGGTAGCACTGCTGGTGCTAGCTGTGAAGGAAAAGACAGCAGGCATAATTTATGCCTGCCATTGCCTCCCTCTCCCGCATGACCACCAGGCAAATCCCTGAAACACTAGGAGCTCCTCTGGGACTTGGCTTATTCCAAGTACATCTCACCAAGTATAATCCTTATCTGCCACACTGCATTTTGCTTGCCAGCACCAACATCTTTACAGGTAAAAGCATTTTTTGGTCACTTCAACTCAAAAATTGCCTTACCTCTGATCTAGGTGAAGCATCCAGAGTTCAGTGTTATTGCAGAAGCCACCTTAGTGATCTATAAAAGGTATCAGGCAAAGCTGCAGAAAAATGCAGAAAATTACACATGTTAAGGTGTTACTGAAACTTCAGAGAATGCATCTTCTGTCAGTTCTTCAAGACAATAAATGCATTTTTTTTAAAATCAGAAACCTGGGAAAAGTGAATATTGGACAGATCACACCTCTTGATTTGTTCAAAAGATGCAAACGGCAGACTTGATTTTCCTTGTGGGAGAGGGAGAGAAGAGGTTTAATCAGGGCCATAGCTAGCACAGGGTGCATGGAGCAGTGACCCCTCCTGATTTCCCAATGCCTTAATTTTTTTGGTACCTTTTTTTTCCCTGCTTCTGCCACACTGCACCATTTACACCTCCTTATCATGAGCTGGCAGCGGCTGCCTAGGCAGGGCAGAGCAGCTCCTCCTCCTTTTTCTAAGCTCCTTCCTAAGCTTCCTAAGCCACCTCCTCACTACTCCAGACTCCTCACTACTCCAGGGGCAGGCGGGATGGAGGTTGACTGGCTGGCCACTGCCGGGCTCCTCCCTGCTGCTGCCACAGCACGCTGCACCTCACCAAGCGGAGCAGGGAAGGGAAGAGGCAGAAGAGCATATCTACTGGGTGCCAGTGAGGTGAGGCTGGGGCTTTGGCTTTGGCTCCAGCCCACCACCCTCCAGGTGGGGCCGCTGAGGACAAGCCCCGTGGATGGGCAGATCGGGCCCTGTGCGTGGCAGTTCCCTGGATGGCCAACCCCCTTTGCCAGAATGTGGAACAGGGAGAGCCCCAAGCGCCTTTGCTCTCATGCACGCCGCCGGGGTGTCTGTGCGGTGGCAGCGGGGGGGGGGGGGGGGGGCTGGAAGGCCGAGAGGGTGCACACTCTTCTCTGGCCTCCCTGGCCAGGTTTTGCTCCTTTGGGCCTCCAGCTCTTTCTCCAGATGTTCTATTTTTATTTTTATTATTTTTGTAATGTTGTAATTGATGTCATGCCCCCTGGTGCCCCCCCACCACCAAAAATCATCTAGCTACAGACTGGGTTAACTTTTCAGCTTCTACTTTGTTCTTGCTATTTGAAACCAACTTGCTAATAGCTTTGCTGTTCTTACTTTAAAAGGGAAAATATGTTTCAGTATTATGTAGATTTCACAGAAACTCTCTAGTTCTTCCCATTTCCACTGTAAAGCATCACATTTTAGTTCAAGAGTAACTTGCCCTACTAGCTGCAGCTATGAATATTGGCAATTACAACTTGTGACTAACTCATCTAACAATTTAAAATACTTAGTGCCAAGCCCTCATTTTTTAAAAACTAATTAACAATGAGAACGCCACACCAACTTCAGAAGAGTAATTCTGTTTTGTTTTTTGCTCTTTTTACTGGATCATGTTTTTATAATCACTCTGCAAACGCTGGGCCTTCAGCGTTCACTTTGTAATAACTCCCCTTCCCACTTTATGTTTGTATGTGTCTATAAGCTAGATAGTTACAAAGATGGACAGATTTGCTAACGAGTATAAAACTACTGATGAAGTGGGCTTAAAGCTTATTCCACAATACCTTTGATAGTCTTTAAGGGACCATAATTCTCTGTTATATTTTGTTCGTAACTCAAGTCTTATTTTGTTTTTTGTTTTTTTTAATGGCAGCTCTGTGGCATTAGCATTAACCTCAGGAGCATGGAGGTCACATGAAGCTGCCTTATACTGAACCAGACCACTGGTCCATCAAGATCAGTATTGCTTACTCAGACTGGTAGCAGCTCTCCAGTGGCTCAGGCAGAGGTCTTTCACATCACCTGCTACATGATTCATTTAACTGAAGATGCTGGAGATTGAACCTGGGACTATTTGCATAGCAAGTGGATGCTCTACCACTGAACCACCTACTTAAGTCACTCAATATGGGTATCCATCCTCAACAGGTTCATAGACACCTACAGGCAGAAATGGTTTACAAGTGAGATATGAAGGTTCTCTGTGCCAATGTATACTGTTCTGGATAGCTCTAGTCAGGCCTGACTCAGATGTAGGCATGCACTTAAGAAATCAAAGGAGTCTAGTTAGCTTTCCTATAATTCAGGGGTTATTTACTGCTGGAGTGCTCCGGAGGGGCGCTCTGGCAGTAAGGATTCCCAGGGGGCGGGCACATGCAGCGCCTTCTTCTTCCTTGCCTCATGCGCACCACAGTCCTCCCTCTCCCTCCCTCCTCCTTCACACACACCCAGTCACACACACACACACGCAACCTTCCTTCTGGGCCCCCTCCGCACAGGCACGTTGCCTCCTCGGGAGCGCACCTTTGGTGCTGACAGAATTCCAGACGAAGGGAAGGAGGGGGAGGAAGGGGAAAAAGGAAAGGAGGAGCGCGTGTGCACCCCACTGCCAGGTGAACCGTTGTGTGGAGCAGTGGCCACGCCCTCCTGCCATCTCCCTCCACCTCCTCCCTTTCAACACTGTCCAGCCATCTCCTTGGGCCTTTCCGTGACAAGTGCCAACCTCCCACTCCAACCATCCGTGCCCAGAGGAGTGCTCAAAGGCACCCTGCCGGGGACCACCTGGACAGACCACCATGGCACTCCTGCCAGCTCCTCGCAGCAAATGGGGTTTCATTTCTTCAACATGCCCCTGAAGTTTTGGAGGGTTTGCAAGAGCTTTCAGGTATCTTTGCTGGGACAGGATGGCATTTGGCTGGCTGCCTTTCCACCTGAATGACAATAGCCCAGAAAAAAGACTGTATGTGCCACTGCTGAAAGCAGGGCCGGTCCGAGGTTTTTTTGAGCCCTAGGCGGGGCTACCTTCCCCCCCCACGTGTGTCCATCAATTACAGGGTTGCCAACCTCCATGCAGGGCCTGGAGAGAAGGACGTCCAGCTGCTCCCCACCCCTGCATTGCCCCAGGCCAGTGCAGGGCCATCCTGAACTCTTTGAAGTGGGCTTAAAAGGGTGGGAATGGCGGGGCAGGCACTTGGGGCTGCAAGATGAAAGCACAAAGTCAGCCAGTGTGATGAACATCTGGAAACCTCCCCCCCAATCCCCGTGCTCCTCCCTTCCTCCCCCCCTTTCTTTCTTTCTTTTTTTTTGGTGTGTGGTTGGTGCCATTCACTTTCTGAGAACCAGACCCTGCCTCCTCTAAGCCCCCCCTCCCCTCCATTATTTTTCCGCATCTGATCTCTGCCTGGGCTCCCTGAGCCACTCCGCCACTCCGCCTGGCTTCTTCTGGCTCCTGGACCCTGCCGCCGCCGCCTTCTTTGGATGCCACCGGGCCACGGCTAAGTCCTCCCCACCTCACCCCCACCCCCCTCCCGGCCCGCGGGGAAGAGGGAAGGAGACCAACTTTGGCACACACCTGGAGAGGAGATTCCCGGCGCACCTACCCG
>NW_015168663.1:710853-744702 GCF_001447785.1 Gekko japonicus | reverse complement strand
AAGAGATAGGGATTACTTTAAAAGCGAACCAATGGCAAAAAACATGGACTTCGATAAAATATATGAAAGCGACGTCATATAAAGAAAATATTTATAAAATGTTCTACAGGTGGCATTGGACCCCTGATAAAATTTCTAAATGTTACCCCAAAGCTTCCAATCTGTGCTGGAGATGTGGGAAGAACATAGGAACATACCTCCATATATGGTGGAGGTGTGGTAAAATAAAAAATTATTGGAAAAAAATCCAAAAAATCTTCCTCGAGGTATTTAAACTAAAAATACCCTTAAACCCTGAGATTTACTTATTAAACATGATTCCGGATAATGTAAAAAACCACAAGCGTATAATAATATATATATTAACAACAGCTAGAATCTTGGTAGCTAGACGTTGGAAGTCGAAAGCCATACCATCTACAAGAGAACTTAAACAGAAGATTCTAAATACAGCAGAAATGGACAAACTTAGCATATTACTGAATAACAAATCAGAAGAAATATTTTGGAAAAGATGGAAAATTGTATATGACTGGCTAAAACACAAAAGAAAAATGTAAAAAAATGTTCTAGTGGAAAATGTATAAGAACGAACGAAACTTTGTTATTTACTAGAGATGTATAAAATAAGGATAATATAATTGTATGGATAAAATACAATGTAAAGGTGAAAATATGGAAAATAAATTTATTAAAAAAAAAAAAAATGCAGGTCCCTGCCCTGAGCTGCTTACCAACCAGAATTCAACCCAGTGGAAGACTACAGAGGGCTAGGAGAAAGTTGCAGACATTTCAGTTCAGACCTGTGGATGTTATGTGTAGGACCTTTGAGCATGTGCAAAGGGCCTTCTCTTAATGGTACTTTCTTTTCTCTGAGATTTTTGGGGTGGAGCCTTCTGACACACTTCCGGTGATGTCAGGGGTGTGTGGCATATGCTAATGAGTTATGCTAATGAGCTCCTGCACCTCTTTTTCTACGAAATGACCCCTGCCTATAATCTCTTGTTTGGGTTACAGTACACAAGTAAAAATATTACTAGGGAATCTTGCATCTATTTTATCTTTTCATTAAAACACAATTATTTATACTTTTAACATTGACTAGCTTAAAATAGTATGATAATATTGTCCATTGATTTTACATAGATAATTTAAGGACAACAATTATTTGAGCCTATTAATGATTTCTTGCCAAAAATACTCAGGTTCCAGGAAAGGAGGGTCTTCAAAGAAGATGCACTAGATCACTTCATTTACAGATATTTATAGGTTTTCAAAATCATCTTTCAAGAATAGCTAGCTATCTCATCTGACAGGGCTTAGCTAACCAGTTAACTTCAAATACCATACAAAGTTATCTATTCTGGAATGAGTTCTTAAAATGTAGAAAAACTGAGTTAGTCATATATATATGAGAAATTTATAATCTCTCAGGTAGGGTTACCAAATGTCCTATTTTAGAGGATGTCCTCTTTTTTGTGTGAGTCCATCCTCTTTTGTTTTGGTTTTTTAAAAAACCGATGAAACTGTCGTCTTTTTGGGTAGGAAGGTTAGGAATATTCCTAGTTAGTACCAATGATCACAGCTTAAGAACATAAGAGATGCCAATGTTGGATCAGGCCAAAGGCCCATCCAGTCCAACACTCTGTATCACACAGTGGCCAGAAATACCCGGGCCAGCAGGGGGTCCGCCAGTGGGGCCAGGACATTAGAAGCCCTCCCACTGTTGGACACCCCCCCCCCAGCACCAAGAAGACAGAGCATCACTTGCCCCAGAGTCCCTATCTATACCTTGTGGCTAATAGCCACTGATGGACGTCTGCTCCATATGCTTATCTAATTCCCTTTTGAAGCTGTCCATGCTTGTAGCCGCCACCACTGGAGAGCCAGTTTGGTGTAGTGGTTAAGTGTGTGGAGTCTAATCTGGGAGAACCGGGTTTGATAAAATTAATCACATTTTATCTTACGTTTTGAAGGAATATTTAAATTTTACCCTTTATTGATTCTTTAAGACAGTGCAAAAAGTCCTCTTAGAAATTGTATGCAAAGTACATTATAAATGATCAAACAGGGTTTTTTTCAACTTTATGTCATAAAGCTAGGGCTAAATAATAATGATACACAGACTGCAATTACTGCATTTTATAAAGGTTTAAGTAGGTTCCTTCCCCGTTGAGCATTGCAGCTGCAAAGAAAGGAAAGCTTTTTATAGAAATATGCAATAACATTAAGTTCTATATTGTTGTTGTTGTTCAGTCGCACAGTCGAGTCCGACTCTTCGCGACCCCATGGACGAGCTCTCTCCAGGCCTTCCGGTCTTCTGCCGTCCTCTGAAGTTGGCTCAACTTCATGTTCGTTGCATCGATGACACTGTCTAACCATCTCATCCTTTGCCGTCCCCGTCTTCTTTGACCTTCAATCTTTCCAAGCATCAGGGTCTTCTCCAGTGAGTGCTCCCTTCTCATTTGGTGGCCAAAGTATTTGAGCTTCAGTTTCATTATCTGGCCTTCCAGGGAACAGTCAGGGTTGATTTCTTTGAGGATTGACTGATTTGTTCTTCTTGCAGTCCAAGGGACTCTCAAGAGTCTCCTCCAGCACCATAGTTCAAAAGAATCTATTCTTCGGCGCTCGGCCTTCCTTATAGTCCAGCTCTCGCAGCCATACATGACTACTGGGAATACCATTGCTTTGACCATGCGGACTTTTGTTGGCAGGGTGATGTCTCTACTTTTTATCATGCTGTTTAGGTTCGCCATCGCTTTCCTCCCAAGGAGCAGGCGTCTTTTAATTTCATGGCTGCAGTCACAGTCTGCGGTGATCTGGGATCCCAGGAACGTGAAGTCTGTCACTACTTCCACAGCTTCCCCTTCTATTTGCCAAGGAGTGATGGGGCCGGATGCCATGATCTTAGTTTTTTTGATGTTGAGCTTCAAGCCCACTTTTGCGCTCTCCTCTTTTACTCTGAGCAAGAGGTTCTTTAGATCCTCTTCACTTTCAGCCATTAGAGTGGTATCATCTGCATATCTGAGGTTGTTGATCTTTTCCCCAGCAATCTTAATTCCCGCTTGTGATTCATCCAGGCCAGCATTTCGCATGATGTACTCTGCATATATATTAAATAAGCAAGGTGACAGTATACATCCTTGTCGTACTCCTTTTCCTATGCTGAACCAATCAGTTGTTCCGTATCCGGTTCTAACTGTCGCTTCTTGGCCCTTATACAGGTTTCTCAAGAGACATGTGAGGTGGTCTGGTACTCCCATCTCTTTAAGGACCTGCCATAGTTTGTTGTGATCCACACAGTCAAAGGCTTTAGCATAGTCAATGAAGCAGAAGTAGATATTTTTCTGGTACTCTCTTGCTTTCTCCATAATCCAGCGAATGTTGGCAATATGATCTCTCGTTCCTCTACCTCTTCGAAACCCAGCTTGTACTTCTGGTAGTTCTCTATCCACGTACTGTTGAAGCCTAGCTTGTAGGATCTTGAGCATGACCTTGCTAGCGTGTGATATGAGTGCAATTGTGCGATAGTTTGAACATTCCTTGGCATTGCCCTTCTTTGGGATTGGAATGTATACTGATCTTTTCCAATCCTGTGGCCACTGTTGCGTTTTCCAAATTTGCTGGCAAATGGAGTGCAGAACTTTAACAGCATCCTCTTCTAAGACTTTGAATAGCTCAGCTGGGATACCATCACCTCCACTAGCTTTGTTGTTAGTAATGCTTTCTAAGGCCCATTTAACTTCACATTCCAGGATGTCTGGCTCGAGGTCAGTGATTATACCGTCGTGGTTGTCAAGGACATCGAGGTCTTTCTTGTATAGTTCTTCTGTGTATTCTTGCGTATTTCTTCTTGTGTATTCTTGCGCAAGTTCTATATTACCATCGTCCTAATGCTAGCTCCTAAAAAGATAATGTTTTTAGCTGAATAAATAAATCCATTCCATTTTCAAAGGGTATTATATTAATGGAATGAAAATGAAAACTGCATGCACCATGATGACTCTTTTGTCAATATAATTATATTCTATCTTGTATTTCCTTAATTTTTTAAAAATTGTTTATTTCTGATTCATGGAATACACATTTTATTGCAAAATTATTGATCAGAGATTTGCAGACCCGGCTCTCTATTGTGAACTGTATCTCTTTCAAAAATTATCAAGTACAGCTAGGACACTCTATCAGTTGTAGTATGTTCTGTACTGTTAACAACTTTAAAGATGTTCTGAGGTGCCTTTGCACCAATGCCAAAAATCTGAAAACAAAACAGAAATGCCCAGTCAGCTTTGCTACTCTACAGTCAGATTTCAGTTCACTGAACAAATAATAACGAATAACTCACTCAACAAGACCTCAAGAGAAGAAGGTGACAGAAGAATGCTCTTTGAAGACATCACAAATAGTTGCAGTCAGGGGTCATTTCGCAGAAAAAGAGCTGCCGGAGCTCATTAGCATAACTTATTAGCATATGCCACACCCCCTGACATCACCGGAAGTGTGCACCAGCCCCTCTGACAGGCAGAAGCACCTGGGATCCATTCTTTCCCCCCTCTCCCTTCCCTTCGCCTCTAAGTCGGACGAAGGAAAAGGGGAGGGGAAGGATCTCAGGCACTTCTGCCTGACAGAGGTGCTGGCGTGGCCACAGCCAGCCTGGGTGAATTATAAAATCATAGACTCATAGAGTGGGAAGGGATCTCCAGGGTCATCTAGTCCAACACCCTGCACAATGCAGGAAATTCACCAATACCCCCCACACACCCCAGTGACCCCTGTTCCACGCCCAGAATATGATTTTAAAAAACCCTCCAGGATCACTGGGGGCCAAACTGGCCTGGAGAAAAATTGTTTCCTGGGCCCAAAGTGGCGATCAGCATTTCCCTGGGCATGTAAGAAAGGGCCACATGAACTAAGCACTGATGCAACCCTTCCTGCTCTACCTCTCATGATTTGCCTAAGTTCACACAATCAGCATTATGATCCTTTTAAAGTTGAAAGCATGATATAAATGTAAAGGACTATTTGTAAGATTATCTGTAAAACACAAGACCAGGATGCATCTCACTTCTGGCAATCACTTGGAGAGACCCTATCACTCAGCTTCCATTGCCCCCCACACACCCCACACTGGAATAAGAACATAATATCACGCCATACCACATTGCAATAAAGCCCCTACAACTGTATACAGAAATACTGAGCTTCCCTACCATTTGCCACAACTAGCCCACCACACAACCAGGATCAAGACTCCTAAGTGAACCAACAGACAGGCATACACTCGTTTGAGAAACTGAGTATTACATTACAACACCTCTGGAACATTACAGATCAGTAGAGGCAGCACTGCACAGTGGTCAGAGTTGCAGATTGATGTGGGGAGACCCAGGTTTGTATTCTCACTCTGCTGGCTGAGTGACCCCGGGCCAAATCTCCCCTTCTCTACCTAACCTACCCCACAGGGTTGTTGTGAGGGTAACACACACACAATTTTTAAAAAGGTGTTCAAAAGTTGGAACTATTGGAAGGGGAAGGACTTGCCTGGGGCACCACTGGATCTAGGGCTGGTCCTGCATACATGCAGCTGGGATGAATCTGAATTAGCGTTACAGAGTGCTCAGGGGTAAAATCTGTAGGGGCTTGCTACATGTCCCCACCCCCTGGCCTCCTCTCAGGGCCGGCCCCAGTTTTTTAGCACACTAGGCTGCAACAAACTTTGCAACAAAATCTGAAACACTATGTACAACAAATACTTTTCAGCAAACTAAATCCTGGCTTGAGTCCAGTGGCACCTTTAAGATCAACAGATGAGCTTTTTTGTGCACAAACACTCTTCTTTAGATACAATGAAATATAGAGAGAGGGTGGGCAGTAACTTCACATACATGTATGTTAAAGAAGCTCATACTAGGGTTGCCAGGTACCTCCCGGCCACTGGCGGGGGATGCCAGATACAGACTGGGAGATGCCAGCGGGCTCTGTTTCAGGCCACCCGCCACAGCCTCCAACCCCTCAAAAAGTTCTCCTCTTCCCAGATCTATCATTGGAAGCATTAAATAAACAGAGAAGCCTTAAACCCATCACAACTAGGCTTGCTAATGCATGCATTCATTACAGATAACAACATAAGAGAAGCCATTGTTGGATCAGGCCAATGGCCCATCCAGTCCAACACTCACACAGTGGCCAAAAATACCAGGTGCCATCAGGAGGTCCAGCAGTGGGGCCAGGACACTAGAAGCCCTCCCACTGTGCCCCCCCCAAGCACCAAGAATACAGTGCATCACTTGCCCCAGACTGAGAGTTCCTATCTATAGCTTGTGGCTAATATCCACTGATAGATCTTTGCTCCATATGTTTATCTAATTCCCTCTTGAAGCCGTCCATGCTTGTAGCTGCCACCACCTCCTGTGGTAGTGAATTCCACGTGTTAATCACTCTTTGGGTGAAGTACTTCCTCGTCTGGTCTGCTACAAGTAGTATCATCCTTAATCACCAAGAGAAGTCCTATGTAGCTACAAGATCTAGAGAGCAGGCAAGGTCTCCTCCAAGCTTTAAACATCGAAGCTCCAGCAGACCCTCCAAAGATTTCTTCAAAGGAAGAAAACAAATGGAGCAAAATACCAATTACACAGTCTCAGGGGGGGGGGCCATAACTTTTGAAAGAGCCCCTAAGGACAGCTAGGGGAGCCAGAATGACCTCTCACGCGAGAGGTGGAATTTGCCCCTACAAGTCCAAAGCCACCACCCCGGGGCTCAGGGAGGTGGGAGAACATTTCTCCCTGCCCCCCCGCGGGCGTTGCAGCTGCCGCCAAGAACCGCGATGGCGGCCATAACTTTTGAAGGAGATCTAGGGGAGCCAGAATGACCTCTCACGTGTGACCTCTCACGAGAGGTGGAATTTGTCCCTATGAGTTTCACCCCCCCGCCCCCCCGTGGGCAACGCAGCTGCTGCCAAGAACAGCAGCGGCCATAACTTTTTTTAAAGCCCCCAAGGATAGCTGGGGGAGCCAGAATGACCTCTCTCACGAGAGGTGGAATTTGCCCCTACGAGTCCAAGGCCACCACCCTGGGGCTTAGGGAGACGGGGGAACATTTTGAGGGGCCCACCGTGTCCCAACTGATGGCTGGTGGGAGCAGGGGGAGGGGCTTATGTGCCCTTTCTACAATATGTAACAACTGTACATATAGTTCATTAAGATCATAAAGAGAAAAATCAACCCTGACTGGTCCCTGGAAGGCCAGATACTGAAGCTGAAGCTCAAATACTTTCACCACCAAATGAGAAGGGAGCACTCACTGGAGAAGACCCTGATGCTGGGAAAGATTGAAGGTCAAAGAAGAAGGGGACAGCAAAGGATGAGATGGCTGGACAGTGTTATCGAGGCAACTAACATGAAATTAAGCAAACTCTGGAGCACAACGGAAGACAGGTGGGCCTGGCGTGATGTGGTCCATGGGGTTGTGAAGAGTCGGACTCGACTGTGCAACTGAACAACAACAATAACAAGGAAGTAGAATATCCCAGGAAATTGACAGAACGTTAGAAGGCTCTACAAACTTGACATCCCTGCAGTGGTTTCTTCACAATATAGCACCCATTAACACAACTGTTAAGGTCATGACTGAGCGGAGAGAAAGGGGACAGTGCCCCAGTTCTTAGGCTAAGCTGGTTGAATACCTGGGCATGTGATGGGGGGGGCACTAAACGCACCCGTTAAATCATAGTTCAACTTTATGATCAGTGGAGTTTTATGAAGGATAAAAAAGAAATTATCTAGTTTCATTGAAATGAAAGACTGAAATCTTTTTGTTTACTAATATAAAATGCTCATATTTTGCTGACATCAAGCTTTTAAACACATCTATTTTTTCCAACCTTTAGCATGAAATTGTGAGATAAAACACTCCGTCAAGCTATTTAGGCATGCAATACTTTTAACAGATTAATTGTTAAAATTATCTTGCTGCCAAATATTTTCCAATAACACAGAGTAAACAATTCGAGAGCCAGTGTGGTTCAGTGATTAACAGCAGCGGACTTTAATCTGGACAGCCGGGTTTGATCCCCCACTCCTCCACGTGAAGCCAGCTGGGTGACCTTGGGTCAGTCACAGTTCTCTCAGAGTTGTCTCAGCCCCACCTACCTCACAGGGTGTCTGTTGTGGGGAGAGGAAAAGAAGGCGATTGTAAGTTGCTTTGAGACTCCTTTGGGTAGAGAAAAGCAGGGTATAAAAACCAACTCTTCTTCTTCTTAAATTTAATTTATTTGAGCATACATCCCAAATTCTGTTCATGCATTTCTTCATGTACCACATGAAAACTTGATGATCTACTATTCGCAGGATGGGCGAGGTATAAATATAATTAATAAATAAAATAAATAAATAATAGCTTAGTCGCCATATCTTTGAATAATTAAATCCAGTGACTGGAGCTGTGAATGGGCAAGACAGATCTTTCTACAAACCTGAGAAGGGCCCCAGGTTTGCAGAATTACAAAACCGAAAAATATAAAAGGAGTACCTGTAGCTTTAAAAAATGGATTCCCTCAATGGCTGTTGCTAGGCAACTGCAGTATTTCAAGCTTAGTTATGTCAGTAAAAAGCAGGGGGGAGGGGGCAAGGCCCTTTCCAGGTCTCCTTGGGGCCAGGCCTGACGGGTTACCAACTCCTGCCGCCGATGACAAAAGTTCCAGCCTCCCAGCGCCTGCCCTGAGAAGCGCCCACTCCACTGTAGCCCGATGTCCGCCGGCGGGGGGGGGGGCTGCAAAAGGCAGCATGATTCGGTCAGCCGTCCCTCCTCATTTACTATCTGCCTGGCTGTGGTGAGTCTTAGGCTGCTGGAGCATGGGGAGGCCATGACGGGGCCGGAATTCCTCCTGCTGCTGCTACTGCCGCCACCACTTCCCCCACCAGCCCGGTGAGCCGGGCAGACGGGGGAAGCCCTCCAAAGGCCCCCCCCACTTCCCCCACCTGCCCGGCGAGCTGGAAAGATGGGGGAAGCCCTCCAAAGGCCCCCCACTTCCCTCCTCCCTCCCTCCCTCTATCTCTGCCTGTCTGTCTTTCTGTCTGTCTCTACCCCCTTTCCCTTCTTCCTTACTTCCTTCTTCCTTTCTCTCTCTCTCTTTCTCTCTCTCTCTCTCTCTTTCTTTCTTTCTCTCTCTCTTTCTCCCCCCTCGCTTTCTTTCTCTCCCCCCTCTTCCTTCCTTCCTTCCTTCCTTCCTTCCTTCCTTCCTTCCTTCCTTCTTTTTCTTCCTTCCACCCACCCTTCCTACCTTTCTAGGGCTCGTTGTCTTCCTCCACAACGAGCTTTTCTCCCTAGTATATAATTAATACAGACACAAACAGGAATTTCAAAGCTTGTCCTCCAACTGGCTATTTCTATGGCCTAAACCATGGGAGCAAAGAGACCCTGAGCAGATAATCCCATACATGAAACTTTATGAGAAATAAAAGTATTTTTTTGTGTGTTTAATCTAAGCCCCTATCTATGCTTCCTTGAAACATTGTTATACGTTTGGGACTTACTTTCAAGGCTGTATTCTTTTCTGCTGAGCAACAGGGCTTTTTTCTGCGATGTGCTGGAACAGAGTTCCAGAACCTCTTCGACAAAATTCTTTTTAAAATGTTTAAAAGTTCATGAGTTTTCACTACACAGAGTGAAAACTTCATTTCCCTCTTGAGAGCTCCGGCACTTCTCTTTCAAAAAAAAAACCCCTGCTGAGCAATAATCACCACAGAATACAGGTCTTTTCTGGGGGGGAGACGATGACTGACTACACGCAAGGCAGCATATCATAAAAATGCACCTTTGAACCATCTGTTTTCCTTAGTAATCTTCTTGATCAAAAGATCTGACTGCCTGATGCAAGAGATCAGCTCAAACATCAATGATACAATGGACTGCTGAAGCTGAATCACCATGTGTAGAAAATGGGTCACAATCAGAGGCTGCTTCAACCACATTTGCCAGACAACAACTATTCCTATCCTCACCGCATTATTTTTTTTTGGCCAGCATGAATCAACAACTTGCCCACATCTTATACAACAAAGACAATGTCATGCAAGAGGCGAGAAGACGATCCCCTATGCCTAACCGTTAAATATTTGCATGATAGTCCTTCTGTGGGACAGTAATACTATGCTACAAAGGCCCCAAGAAACCTCATGCATTTGCTGCTTTACAAGTGGCAAATGTTTGATTTAGTGTCAGCAGAGATACTCATAGGACCAAGGCACAACTAAAACAATCAGTCAACATCATAAGTTCATGAAGTCACAGCTATCAGAAAACCACCCAAACCAGAAAAGATGACTAAATAAAAACAGTCACAAATTTGGATGGGATCTAATTCCTTGATAGCCCATTCCCTGGGAATTAGCAAAAAATTATGAGAAAATGAAAATGGTTTACCTTTGTTAATATTCAGTTTTAATAGGTAGTCAGACTTTTCTCCCTGGGTCTTCAAAAAACTACTGGATCTGAAAGAAAAGGATAGTTTTGTTGATAAGATATGCAAAACTTTATTTTACTACACACTTAAATTTTATTAAACATTTTAAATCATTGATTCCAGAAAAGACAGCATTCACAGAATCTGCCATAAGGGCCCTGTAGTTTTCATAAATGTCTGTCTCAGCTTCTTGTGCTGTTCTTTGGACTTGTTCCTGCCTCCACTGCTGCATTTGGTGCTTGCTATGTTAGTCTGTCCTCAAACTCTTCACATCAAGAGTTGTACAACAGTTGCTGTAACCAGAGGTCATTTCGGGGGGGAATCGCGGGGGATCGCCGTTCCCCCGGGTGAGGTGCAGGGGGGCGGGGCACATGACGAAGCCCCGCCCCCTGCTTCCGGCCGCCCCGCTTCCAGCCCTCATTCAGCCAGGAGGAGGCAGGAGAAGAGGGAGGGTAAGTTGCTTCCTCCCCGCCTCTCCCCACCCCTGCCTGCCTGGGGCCAGGGAGGGCCTTGGCGGGGCTTCCTCGCACTCCCGCTGGCCTTGCAGGTCCACCGCCGGGCCCCTGATGTCAGGGGGTGTGGCATATGCTAATGAGTTATTCTAATGAGTTCCCCTAGCTCTTTTTCTACGAAATGACCCCTGGCTGTAACACTCTGGAAGGGTAATTTGAGGAGCAGATCACAATCTACTGGTATTCATGGCATCATATGGAACATTTTCAGTGACAAAAGTGATGGAGCAAGGTGTGAAGAAAGTATTTTAGAACACAAGGGTGTGAAACTTTTGCCAGTGTTTATAGTACATTACTATTGGCTCCTGGCTTCATTTAATTTTTATCACCAAGCAAGAATGTCCTAAAAAGTTTTTTAGGTGCACTATTGAATCATTGCTATTGGAAAGTGTACCTGACCATGGCAGTGAACTCTCAAGAATGAGGCCTCTGATTAATATATTTGACTTTGATCACAGACAATAATAATTAAAAAACATCATCTTGGTCAATTTATGAGAAATGATTGTTGTATTGTCAGGAGCCATTTCGGTAATGTCATTTGTCTAATCACTGAGGAAGGGCAATGAGCCAAAATGCATCTGGTCAGGGTCAATTATGGTCATTTCTGGTTGTCCTTACACATTATGACTCTATTATGAGGGCAAATAAATTTACTTTGAAATAAACACATGTATATTTTTGTATATCTGTTAATATTTATTAATTTTAAATTTGACTAACAAAATAATTGGCCCTATATATTCACACCTTCTTAACATTTAGGTACTTAATTCAGTAAAACAATATAGCATCTATGGATTTTTTTGCCCTGAGGAAAAAAATACAAACATGACCATCTGCTTGGCTTTAATCCCAACAGGACGAGACACACTTCCTTGAAGACAATTTAGCACTTAGAAATATCCTGAAATCCTACCTACCTCTGTATATTTTCTTCATTGTTCTACTCCATGTCACCTTGCTTATGCTGATCTCCAAGTATTGGGTTGCCAACTTACAGGTGATGGCTGGAGATCTCCTGGGATTACAACTGATCTCCAGGGGACGGAGATCAGTTCACCTGGAGAAAATGGGTCCCTCCCCTCCCCAAACCCTGCCCTCTTTAGGCTCCACCCCCAAATCTCCAGGTATTTCCCAACCTGTAACTGGCAACCCTACCAAGTACAGAGGGCCAACTTGATTTATTTTTAATTGCTTTCTAGTAGGAAGATAAGTGCTTGTTTATTTTTAATAAATTCTGGGTTTGTGTGCTTTTAAGAAATGAATAGTTAATTTTTGTTTACAGACTCCTATATGAGGATCAAGACTATATTCAAAAGCGGATTGCTTATTCTATGAAGTTTATTTAAAGCCAAACCAGGTATGATGTTGGATGTTCTATAAACATTCCCACTGCTAGCTTGATTGATTGATTTGATTTATACCCTGTCCTCCCCTCCGAAGCAGGCTCAGGGTGGCTTACATAAAATCCATCATAAAAACAACCAAAACCCATTGTTTTTCCCCTTTAAATATCAAGTGCACATAACCATATGGCACAAGAGATAGTGGCAGGGTTGCCAAGTCTTACCTTATTTTTAGTGGGGGAGTCCTGGGCCCTGTCCTGGAGTTTTTCCTCGAATGATAGAGTGCCCCCACCACAATGTGCCCGGTGTGATGACGTCACCTCCAGGTGACGTCATCACGCCGGGCACGTTTTCGGGATCTCAGCATTTTGGGGGTGAGGTTCCCCCTGGTGGCCCAATCTGGGCTGGTGGGGAACGGACCCATTGAGCAGCGATTTCCCTGCAACCCTAGATAGCGGGTTTAAGCCTTTGAGCCATTTCCCCAACTCAAAATGGCCCTGCAGATGTCTCCTCCATTGGAGAGACATATGTGTACCTGCATCAGTGCCTGTTTGACTCCCTAGAGGAACAAAGCAGGTCTGAGAAGATTTTAGATCAGGAAGACTTAGCAGGCCATTAGTACTGTCCTGAGGGTAAAGGCTGCCTTGGGTTTTGAGATCTGCTTTCAAGTAAAGACCTTCTCATTTGTAGGCCAAGACAGCCAAGGAGTAGGCCAAGACAGGAGGTAAGGCAATACAAGCCTAGAGCGGGAAGTAGACCAGACAGCTAGCCAGGCCTCGGACCCTAGACAATAGAAGGGAGCAGGCCCTCCAATGGACCAGGGAGATGGAATGCCTGGCTGGAAGAGCAGCAGATTCCTTTTGTTCGATTTGTCTATCTCAGTACCTAACCCTGTGGTAAGAGTGCAACAGCTAAAGACAGCAAGGAAGAAATCCTGGGAGCAAGCCCAAGGTCTTGACAGAGACAGGTGGAGGCAGTAGGGTTGCTAAGACCTCCCTGGCCACTGGTTAGAGGGTTGAGTTGCGAACTCTAGGTTGGGGAACTCCTGGAGATTTGGGAGTGGAACCTGAAGAGGACAGTAACCTCAGTGGGGTACAATGTCATAAAGTCCACCCTCCAAAAGAACCACTTTCTCAAGGGGAGCTGATATCTGTAGTCTGGAGATGAGCTGTAATGCCAGGGGATCCCCAGGTCCCACTCGGAGGCTGGCATCCATAAGAGAAAGAAAGGGATAGGTAGACTTCCAGGCTTTAAACAATACAGTGAATCTAGAACTCTGTTATTTCAGACAATCTGCACAGCCTTAACAGTTCTCCTGTTGTCTGCCTTTTATTTGAGAGGCTGGATAATGAGGGAAAGCCTGGGTGGGAAAGGAGCCCTTGTCCTGGGGGCTTCACTCCAAACCATCAAATTAAAGCAAACCATCAGACTTTATGTGAAAACCAAAACTGCAACCATGTAAAAAAGGATTTCAAAATAGAAGATACTCTAAAGAGGGAGGGTAGGAAAAGTTGCCTCAGTGCTTAGTTCTTGTGGCCCTTTCTTACATGCCCAGGGATTTGCTGATTGCCACTTTGAGGTCAGGAAGCAATCCTGGAGGGTTTTTTTGGTCATCTTTTGGGCGTGGAACAGTGGTCACTGCAGGTGTGGAGGGGGAGGAATTTGTGAATTTCCTGCATTGTGCAGGGGGTTGGACTAGATGACCCTAGAGGTCCCTTCCAACTCTATGATTCAGTTTCAGTTTATTTCTATTACAGTCCTTCGACCAGATATGCTTACAGATATGTATAAACTCTATGATTCTGTAATTCTAGATGTACACAGTACTTATCCCTGTTCTGAAAATCAGTAGACTGTTCAACAAGTCTGTAATATGCAATTGTTAGAGTACTGGACTAAGATCAAGGAAACCCACGTACAAGGTTCTACTCTGCCCTGGATGTTTGCTTGATGGCCTTGGGCCTCACATGGTTGTTGAGGGGGATAAAACAGTGTAAACTGCATTCCCATTGGGGAGAAAGATGGGGTATAAATGAAAATAACTTGCAGAAAATAAATAACTTGCAGGAAAAAATGCCCCACTCATGTCAGTACAATGCAAATGAAATATATTACCTACTTCCAGTTTACACTGTAGAACTTCAGAGGGTAACATGGCAAAACATAGCCTTTTGACCTACTCGTTGAACACTAGTAGCTTACTCGTGTGCAAGATAGTAAACATTATGGTTAGTATTTTATCCTCTAGTCATAATTATTACAATATGCAATACAGAACAGCATAAAAGCACCTTTTGAACTCATAGCAATATATCCCAAGGTAATAGATTAAAAAGAGCAATAGTAAATGTCCTAAATGCATCATAAATTGCACAGAATGGTCTAAATTAAAATTCCCAACAGATTTCTAAGTATGTTCCAAAGCACGTTATAATTTAAAATGCTAGCAGTTGTAAACAAGCAGGCATAACACAAAAGTGTTTATAACACAAAAGTGTTCAAGTCAACAAGTAGGAGGGTGGATAATAAAAAATATGAACACACCAACTCCTGTTCAATTAACAAAGCATAAATTACAGTATTTCTAGCGTACAGGAAAGCTCTACTAATTAGATTTTTTAGAGATATGCAGTAGGAAAGGAAATGTTTATTTTCAGGTTTCCATCTAGACCTGTCCCCTCCCCACTTTTCATGTATTGAGTTTTCTAAACAGAGGCTGTGATCATATGCACAATTAGACCCGACATAGGCACAAATGTCAGGTGGATTTAAAGGGCGCAATCAGACAACATCTGGGAAGTGCCCTGCAGCCATCAGCAACCCGTTCTGCTCCTCTGAAGAAGCGGTTAAAAAAACACCGGGGAAAATCCGGTAGTAAACGGGTTGCGACGAGCCACGTATGGACTTTCCTGTGTCTGATCGCTCCAGTACATTCTCATGGCGTCGGGATGGTCTAATCAGGCCATCCTGACTCCGTGCCATTGTTTCCCCCTCCCCTTCACAGTATGCACATCGTCGCAAACTCCATAGGGAGCCCTCGGTGCAGAGGTGCAATTCATCAATCCCTTGGCTAACCACATGGGGGGGGAATGGCACAACCCCCCCGACTCACCCGCAGTTGCGTTTGATCACACACTGACGGTCTGCACCCGCAGCTTTGAAGGGAGTTGTGATCGTGCAACTGCGGGTCAAATTCCTCCAGAGGAAATAGCCTTGCATTCCCCCCTGTGTGTGACCACAACCAGACTTCATTTTTTTCCTGACACAAATTCATTAACTTTTAACACACTTGGAATTTCATGCCGTAATGGTAATAAACTGATCAACTAGGCACAACCTTACGTTACAAATCTCTCTCATAGAGTCTGCATATACTGCATTTCAGATGTAATTCTGCTCTGTGTTTCATTTTTTGATAGAGAAAATTAAAAAGCTGACTAAAATGCCTTCTCTCTTTGTAAACCTGCTGATAAATCTCTATGCTGCTGAACTTTGCTGCTGCTGGACTGTGTGCGGGAAGATGTACAAAACAGTCTGTTTTGAAACAGTCAGCCACATCTTATTTGGACCTCCCAAAGCTTTTGTTAGAGAATGAACTTGATATTTACTTTATGGACTATATTTATTGCTACACACAATGGACTGTGCACACACACATAGGCTCAAAGAACTGTACACTTTAAGTCACCTGTTGTGATGCTACACATAGAAGGTGCCTACACAAGCCTTACACAGTTACCAGCCTGGTGAAAGAAGCACACACCTCCATTATTGTGAGCAATGACAAACAACAGCTCTGAGCAGAGACATCCACCATTGCTGAACTGTTTGTGGTCACGTGCCACCCATCAACTGCTTTGTTCCTGCTTTGGTATTTCCTGCCAAATGGACATTTGGTTTACAATGAGAATGGCCAGCTTCATCAACACCACAATAGAGCATCATGATGCCAAGGTCTTCACACCTGTCCAGATGCCATCCTTTGAGCAAGGTTGACCACTCCTCTTAGGTAACCACCCTCCCTACATGCAACCAATAGGATTGTTTTTGGGACAGACTAACAGGTAGGTGGGCCAAGAGGTTGGAACAGTTACCACCCATCTCTTGAACCCACTATAAAAGATAAGGACCATTCACCTAGCCCTTCCTAGCTAGCAAACCCCCTGCAACATCCCCTATCTGCTTTTATTCCCCCTTGAGCCCCACTTGCTATCCCCAAACCCTTGCCTCTACTTTGATCTCTTGATCTGCAGTCAAGAGACTCACACGTTCTGGCTGGTTCTGGTCATGTGTGAATTCCCTTTGTTTTCTATTTCTTCCCATCCATTCTTCATTGGGACAACCAAGCTGCAAGACAGATAAGTATCACCCATCATCACCCCTACCTGCTAATGCAACCGTGCTTATTTTAATACTGTAATTCTAAGGAACTTGATTGAATGTGTGAGTGCATCAGTATTGTTTGTATGAGATACATTCTTAAGTAAAAGACATCTGTTTTAAACTACAACAGCCTCGAATCCTTTACTGGTAACTCTTGTTGGGAACAGGACCTTGGTATAGTTGGCAAGAACCCATTTATAAATTGCCAATTGCTGTAAAAAAAGCAATTCGGCTAAAACTTTGCTGTGTGATCAGCATGGCTTTGTAGCAATACAATAGGGGTTAAGAACTTCCTTGTATTTATTTAAAAGCCAGAAAATATGTTTAATTGCTTGAACCTATTGTGGTTGTTTTACCTTTTCTATTGCAAGAAATATCTGTTACAAAAATACAAACTTTTTTTTTTCATTCCTGATTCACGGAGCTTCAGTATTTTTTACTGAACGCTATTCCCATGCAGGTCTCCCACTAACTTGAATATGTGTTCCATCTGACTTGGCTTTGGTTTCTTATCTTTCAGATCTTATTGTAATTTTGCCTTAGCTCTCTGCTGTAGTACCTGCTCATTAAAATAGTACTCATTTCTGGACAGAAACACCACAATATCTTCTTTATGATGACAAAGAAGGTTTTCAAACCCAGGAAGAGGAAACGTGCTCAAAATTAGGATGGGTTAGAAGTGATAAGCACATTATACACAAGATTGATATGCAAAATTTATCACTCTCTGCCCATTTGTTTTTACAAGCAAATGCCTTGACACAATTAGTCAAGAACAATGATGTCTCTTTGCTGACAGATCACACAATGTGAATTCTAGGAAATTTAACTCACAGCCATTTTGCATGGTCAAAACAATAAGATGTGTTCCTGTGAAGTCCACTTAGTTTCTCTGAAGACTAGTTCAGAATCTTCACTAAAGCACAATCACCATGTAACATAATCTACTTCAAAGCATATTGTCAGAGAAAGCTAACAATAAGCACAGCCACATGAACTCTACATTTAACAAAGCAGAAACACAGTGTATTTCAGTCGGCTATTCTAGATGTATGTTGTATCATTAGATTCAGGATTATGACTTAATTATTGTATAATACATATTTTAAAAGAAACAAAATATTTTGTACAATTCCACATATGTATTCCATTTTTATTCAACATTATGGTTTAAAAATCCTTTTAATGGGCAATCTTTTAATAGCTATTTCTGACATGAAAACAAATATTTTGTACAACAATTCCACATATGTATTCTATTTTTATTCCGCAAATTAAGCATGTTATGATTGGTACTACTTTAACTCTTTCAAAAGCCCTAGGGACAAAAATCTATCCAAAATAAAACTTTCATATCCCACAGGTTTGAGTGAAGGGAAGTAAATATATGCTAAAGACACGGGTCTTCAGTTTTGAAAGGATCCCACCCTTCTCAGATCTAGTGTTTGTTTTACTGCTAGCTGTCCTTGTAATTAATCTATATTTTCTTCTTTCTAAAACTCATATCACAACTACTATATAGATTTATTTAAATGTATGATAAAAACTCTATTTTGAACTAAAGTTTTACTCTGAAAAATGACAATTTTCCATGAATGGGAGAAGGACACATCTGATTTTGTAGCTTGATTGACCAAATCTAATCTGAATTATTTCTGCACACTGCTTCACTACAGCAGTGGCCCCATTAAACACTAAATGCTTCTGGAAGCCCATCCCCCTTCAAACTCCTACTATGACCCATTACTTTTCAAACAGTAGCTTCTCAGTGGGCTACTCAAAACACTCAAAAGATAAAGGTGCTATACTTAACTAACATCTCAAAACCCACAGCAAAATCTGTCTGTTGTTGTTTGGGAATGAAAATATCATAGCCAAACAGATCCTTTGTGACAAAGATGGTTAAATAAATAAAGACTTCTGAACTAATCCTCATAAAATGTTTACAATAATAATAGCTAGTTTTTCTGTGAGGTTTCTAAACATGATCATGGTAATCAGTTTTAACAAATCACCTGTGATGTGTACTTTATATCTATTCAGGTGGGCAGCCATGTTGGTTTGAAGCAGCAGAACAAAGTTTGAGTCCAGTGGCACCTTTAAGACCAACAAAGATTTATTCATAGAATAGAATCATAGAATCATAGAGTTGGAAGAAACCTCCAGGGTTATCTAGTCCAGCCCCCTGCACAATGCAGGAAATTCACAAATACCTCCCCCTCCACACCTGCAGTGACCACTGTTCCACACCCAGAAGATGACAAAAAACCTCCAGGATCCCTGGCCAAACCAGCCTGTTTGTGGTTCCCTCCGGGTTTTCCAACGTCTGAACTCTCCTGTAGCAAAAGGAACCTGGAAGGGACATCTGAACTTGCAGATCTGTTTCTGCCACTGGTTTTACTTTAGTTGCTGCCCATATGCGCATATGCTCGTCCCTTGGTTGAAGTGCAACACTGATGTGGATGCTCCCCCATGGGATGACTGCACAGGTAATCTGCCACAGCGTGCACGGTCTGGATGAAATGCTCTGCTACACTTTGAATCGATATAATTTGAGGTGTCACAATACCACACCAAGCCACCAGTGTGACTGCCGCCTAGGTTATGCACTTTCATAACACCTCATGATAAATTACAATATTAAAAGGGAAACACTCTGGATTTCTATTTCTTAAAATAGTTGAAATTGATCAGGCTTTGGTGCCAGGCCAAATACACTGGTGGTTTCTGTCTTTTGAGTTATTACTGCTCCGCCCATCTTTGTCCTTTTATTTTTCATTACCAAGCTATTTGTTTATTTATTTATTTTATATCCCATCCTCCCCTGCAAGTGGGGGCTCAGTTCCAACACTGCGAGGGAAGAAGACTGTCCTCATATACATTTCCTGTAATTAAACTAAATTACCCTAAATTAAAGGGCACCCTACCCTAAATTTAAAAAATCAACAAATAGCTGGGGTGCCAGTAAACTATTAAACGAGTGTTAGCTGATGCAGCAGAGACAAATTATACAAACAATTGTAAATACTTATGCCATTATCTTCAATGCCAGACTGATATCACAATTTGCAGCAAAAAATAGGAGTAGCAGTATAATTCCTTTTCTATCATCACTATCGCTATTTAGACTTTGAAAGATTCAAATTTTATCATAAGTTAGGCCTATAATATTTAAATAACTATGCAGACTAAGCCTAAACAGCTTACTTAGCTCAGGTCTCAGTCACTGAGTGTTGCCATGCCAGGGGTGATGCTTCCAGCTCCCGGAACATCTCCTCATCCCCCCCCCCTCGGCGTCTCCAACGGACCTGTCAACCCTGCTGCAAGTATTTGCAAACTCCCCATTGCACAACTGAGCCCAGCCCATCTACCAGCACTATTACAACTGGAACCAGAAGCCAGCACTGCACAACTGTGCCATCGTTTTCCCAGGAAGATGCTGCCAGGAGGAGGGAAGGAGTGAAAGATAGGGGCGTAGATAAAGGTAGGTTGGCTTATGGGTGGGAAAAACAGAAGCAAGCAGGAAAAGGGTAGATACTTTGGTGGTTTTCAGGAAAGGGGAAGATGAAATAGTGGGGCAAGGGGGAATTGAGTTGCCCCACACATGTTTTTACAGGTTCCCTGCTTGTAAAGTCCATAACGCAAAACAGCCACAAGAAGACACATGTGTGGCAATATTCAGAATCCCCACTAAAGGAAAAAAAGATACTGTGAACATATTGACATGTAAAGCCACTGAAGTTTGAATGGATAGACACATGTTGTGCAGAAACCCAGTGCTAGAGATTGATAAACAACACCATAAAAGAAATTTATTCAGTGTGGCTTGCACTTGTCTATTTTTATCTTGGTTAATTAAAATAAACTTATTAAATTTTGTTCACAATAGCAATTTGCTTTATGGCAAGTATTTTCATGTTCCCCAAACCCTATCAAATAAATAACACTGAATTATGCATGTTGTTTAATGAAGATTATAAACATGTCTGCCAAGGATAAAAAACAACATATGTGGGAGCATAATCTATTCATTGTTTATGAACTAAATGTTCCCCTGAGTATGTAAAATGCCTATGATTCTTGAGTTATAGATTTTACATTTGGATCAGTGATTTTGGCTAAGAGCTGTGTGAAAATATCACATGTAGCTTGATGACTCCCTATTGACCAAAGATCCAAGGATACTCATTAGCTGTGTCTGTTTCAAACATAAATCACACTCTTGAAACCTACTCCATATATGTGCTACTTTCAGGTAAACAACTGGATACAATGGGGTAATAGATAAAAGTTAACGTTTTTATTAAAATAATGCTGACATTATCATTTTGTGTCATAGCTAGTGTACTGTAATGGTTAATGCAGGGCCATCAAACATAGTTTGCAAACCATATATTGCAAGGGGCATTTATGTGGAGCACAGAGATTCGGCAATTGTACATGCTGTGCTCAGATCTCCTGACTCCTTGCTTCAGGATGTATCCTCTTCTTCAGGATTGGGTAGAGGGAGCAGAACACATGCAGCAGGTCCAGCCAGAGGACCTTTTTTACAGATTTACTTTGCTGTTGGCTGTCACAGGCTTAGGGCTGCCAACCTCCAGGTGGGTACTGGAATTCTCCTGGAATTGTGACTGATATCCAAGCTACAGAAAGCTACAGAGATCAGTTACCCTGCAGGAAATGACAGCTTTGGATGATGGACACAATGATTTTTTTACTGCATTCATATCCCACTTTCCTTCACAATGAAGACCCAAGGTGGCTTACAACATTCTCTCCTTCATTTTATCTTCAAACAACCCTGTGAAGTAGATTAGTCTGAAAGTGTGTAACTGGTCCAAGGTCACCCAGCTAGCTTCTACAGCAGAATGGTGACTTGAACAGGTCTCACTGTCATGGGCTGAGCTGGTCCTGGAGGCAGGAGTCAGGTCCAGTCCGGGGGTCGTAGCCAGGAGAGACAGAACAGGAGCTGAGTCGAGAGTCCAAGAGAGTAGTTGTCCAAAGTAGGAAGTCAGGAAGCCAGGAAGCCAAACAGGAGCAAGGTCCGAGAACAGGAAGCGAGGGTGGATGTGAGGCCAGCGTGGATGCAACTTGTTACTTCCAGAGGAAGCCCAATCCTGAGCAGGAGCTATATAGGCCTCCGGCAGTGCTTCCCTTAGCAGCAGCGGTGCTCTTGTCAGTACTCAGGGCTTGGCGCCTGCCTTCCCTGCCAGAATGCGTCTCGGCGGTGGATTGCTAAATCCTTGTGGAGCCACTCCCTCAGATGAGCCACCCGCGGAGGTGAATCAGGCGGGTTTTCCGTTTGCACCTGTGCCTCATTGGCTGCTGCAGGACCATCTGCAGGGTTACTGACTCAGGCACTGGTGGTGGCAAGCTGTCAACTTCCGAGGAGTCAGAGGGGCCAACTTCCAGCTCTGGTGATGCTGGCAACTCCGGATGCACTGCCAACTCGGGCAGGGGCCTGGCGCTGTCGTCATTGTTGCCCATAACACTCACAGATCCTAGTCCAACACTCTAACCACTACACCAGGTAATGACCTACAAAGTGCTAAGTGATATGGGCGATGCCCACAGAGTTCTCTCCCCTCCTCAAGCTCCACCTTCTCCTGATACTGCCCCCCCTTCCAGGAAATTCCCTAGCTGGGATTAGCCCACTCAGGCTCCTTAAACTTCTCTCCAGGCAGTCTCAGAGCTTTTGGGAAAGCATCACGATAAGGTTCTCCTTTCCCCCCATCTTTCCCCCCTGCAAGGAGGAAAAGTGCTATCTGGGAGGAATTACAGCTAAATTACAGGTCCTACTGGGCAGCAGGGGCACAAGTTCAATTTGGCATAAAATTAAACAGATTAATATTTATATCAATATAATTAATATTAATAAGCTTGGTACTACTGGGAGACATTTAGACAGTTTATGGTGCACATGGCCCAATCAAATTACACTTAAGTCAGAACGAATCCTCTTATCAAATGAGTTAAACACTACTGGGTTACAGCATCAGAGCAGGATCTGGGAGACCATAAAGGTCACTGAGTGACACTGGACCTGCCACACACACTCAGCACAACCTACCTCTCAGGGATGTTGTAAGTACAAAATAAGAGAACCATGTGTATCACACTGTGATTCTTAGAGGAAAGGTGGATAAAAATGTACTCAAGTTAAAAGACACCTGCCAGAGGAGGAACTGACAAAGTAAATTAAGAGGGGGGGGAACCTATATTTGTTCTGGAATATCTGAAAGCTTTTCAGAATACACACACAAAAATAAAAATAGCACAAGAAAAATAAGCTTTAAAAAGACAGTGCAAGGGCATTAAAATCACCTAACAGAAGCCAGATGGAGATAGATATGAGAATGTACAGTTAGTTCTGTAGTCACTGAGTAATAAGTATGCATGTATGAACTACTGCTCATTTCCTTCTAGGTCCCTACTTTGGGAGCTTTATCTTTGCTTTATAATTCCAACATGCACTTATACTCAAGAAAATTATCTTAGCAAAACTAAACAGAAAAAAACCCTTGAGCTACTTCATTTCAAGCTGAGCAGCACTTAGCTCACAGCAGACCTTCTTGGATTGCTATAGTAGTTGTTTTTAATACACCTTTTGAATGGCGTGATTTTGAGCATGTTTGAAATGGTTGGGTTACAGAGAGATGTGCTCACCACTATTCTTTTAGATACTTTTTTTTGTACAATATATTTTTATTGAAACATATAACAATGGATATACAACAATTAACAAACAATGTATGGTGAGTGTTAACAATTGGTGGTCAGTTACATAACATTATACAAGTATACTATAAAAGTGGCAGTGTACCTTAAATTCGAATACAAAATATGAATAATGAAAAAAACCTTCATATTGTCCTAGTGTACTGATTGGTGTCCATCAGTAAATGGATGCCAGTCTCAATGTAAAGTGAAAATAATCTTTGGTATACTACCATAGATGTAGAGCGTCTATTTCTTTAGGAGTGTCATCAAATTGCTTTAAATATTCTAGAATAGGGAACCATATGGCTACAAGGGAAGAATTCGTAGGAATTTTGTCAAGTCGCGTAAGGTTATCCGAGAGTTTTGCCATAATATATAAATCCCACAATTTCTTATGCCAATGTGAAATTGAAGGCGTCATTGTCGTTTTCCAGTGAGTTGCAATGACTGTCTTAGCTGCAAAGAGCAGTATGGAGACCCTCTCCACCACTGAAGGAGCAGAGTCCTGAGCTACCCAACCGTTCAAAAAAAGATTTTCTGGAGTAGGTGTGATGTCTATATTGTTAAAGGATCTGATTTTTGTTATAATTTGTTCCCAAAATGGGAGTATTTTTGGGCAAGTCAACCAACAGTGAATAAAGGTACCTGTATTATTGCAATTTTTCCAACATTTTGGATCATAAGTTGATGTCATCTGTGCCAGTTTGCTGGGTGTGAGATACCAGTGAGCCATTATTTTGAAGGTTTGCAGTTTCATAGAGGAGATTTTGGTCTTGAAAGGAGGTGTGGTCCAAATTTTATGCCATTGTTCTTTTGTTAACTGGAGATTACAATCCTTGTTCCAGTAAGTTAGGTAGGAAGGAGGAGTATTATTTTCTAATGTAGCTAAAAGCTTATATAATTTCGAAATTAAACCCTTGGTGGAAGTTTTGGTCATTCCAATTATGTTTTCCAAAGGTGTGAGTGGTTGTTTTGATATTAGGTCCAGTTTGAGATGTCTGAACATGTTTGCTATTTGAAAATATTGAAACCAGGGGATTTTATGTTTTATTTTTGCCTCCAAATTTATTTTTGATATCAGAGAATTCCTTTCTACAAGATCTCGTAGCGTGGTGATGCCCGCTACTTTCCACTTATCGTACTCGGGGTTTAGCAACCCTGGGAGGAACCAGGATTGGTTGAAAAGTGATTGGTACCTAGATACCGGGGGCAAAAGCTTGGATTTCACATGGTCCCAGGTGTTCAAAGCCACCAAAATTACCTGATTGTTATATAAATCTTTTGTCCTCTCGTGTTTTGCCTTTTAGATACTTTGCAGTTACTCTGATTTTACATTCTGCAGCTAATTTCTGCTCCATGACCATGAACGAACATGACATATGTAAAGCTGGCAAAGGGCAAAGACTAATTTAAGCTGAGAGAAATAGGAAGTTTATTATGATATTTTAAGTACAAATAACAAAGCAAGTGTTTTTTCCTCAGTTGTACTTTGTTTGGTGTAGTGTGTCAGCTAGTCCTCCTGCCTGGCTGTCATGTAGATGGGGGGGGATGCTTTGGAATGATGGGTTTCGTTTCTGCTGTGCCTGCACTGGGTTTATTATCTGTCTTCTGTGTTATATGACCTTGAGTTGCTGGTGTAGTCTTTCTCCTGGGAAATGTTACCCATTACTTTGGCGGGCTTCTGCCGGCTACCTGATTGGCTGGGGCCCATTAGGGGACCCCTTTGAGTTATGTATATCTATTTGCTTTGCATGCTTTCTCTTCAGTTCTAACATGAAATAGTTATACCTGTAGCACTACTGTCTCAATAAACTTCACTTCTCTGAATGAACGTTGTTGGGAACTGATTGCCTCAGGAGTCTGACATAGTGGTTAAGGATGCGGACTCTAATCTGGGAGAACTGGGTTTGATTCCCCTCTCCTCCACTTGAAGCTGCTGGATGACCTTGGGCAAGTCTTAGTTCTGACAAGAGCTGTCCTTGAAAGGGCAGTTCTTGAAAGAGCTCTCTCAGCCCCACCTTCCTCACACAGTGTCTGTTGTGGGGAGGGGAAGGGAAAGGAAGTTGTAAGCCGCTCTATTCTGTAAATTGGACCATCGCAGGTCGAGCTACTTAGTCAACATCTCCAACTCTATCCTCAGAGTTCCCTTTATAGCCTTACGATTTCAATCTATGCAAACAGCATTTTTGGCTGGCCACTATTCGCATACTCCAAAAGAGGACTGTCTCTGCATATGTGGCCTGTCAGTGGTGGAGGACCTTCCTCACTACATGCTTTACTGTCTGTTATATAGTATCCCAAGAGAGAAATTTCTAGCAAGAATCCTATCGGCTATGCAAACATATACAGAAACTGAGAAGATTATATTCCTGCTCTCAGATAATGATGCATATGTATCTTATAGAGTTTCTTTCTTTGCTTTAGCAGCATCCAAAATTAGATCTAAGGGGCTGGTTACCTGGTTAAATCTGTTTTATCCTTTTATTAGCATGATTTGTAGTCAATTTTAATCTGATTCTAATGGTGGTAATGGTAATTTTTATTATTGTTATGGTGCCTTTTGTATTTTGTATTTTGTAATGGCCAATGGCTTAATACAATAAATTTATTTGTACTTGTAAGCCGCTCTGAGACTCCTCCTCCTCCTCCTCCTCTTCTTCTTCTTTTTCATTCCCCTTAGCAAAGTGCCAGGAAAAAATCCCCTTAAATAATTGTCTTCAATTCCGACCATTAGCAGTCAGCACCTACCATCTTTGCTTCTTGTTCTCTGACATACTGTTGACATGAGTGGAGTGGCACAACACAACACAACCCAGTAGTGAAAGGCTCCCTAGGCAGTAGGGGAAAGATTAACAAAGCCTGAGTGCATTCAGCAGGTGCAGGAATTGTGGGAAGATGTATGCCAACTTGTACTTTCCAGGCTGTCTGCCTCTTTCCTGTGCAAGTATGTAAAGCATGGGTAGGTCTAGGAGCATGATTTTTTCAGCTCTTAGCCTGAGGGTTGATGCCTAGAGCTGGAAGGAAGATCTCCTGGCAGAAGAGAAGTGGGAAAAACCCCGCCCAGACCTGGGGGCTGGCAGAAATACAGAAGAAGATTTGCTTTCCATTTGGAAGCTTTGCCATAGGGTTGCTGGCCCCCAGGTCTGGGCAGGGGTTCCCCCACTTCTGGAGGCTCTAATCCTCCACCAGAGAGCTGGCTGGTAGGTGAAACCCCACCCCAAGACCCACCCCCAACCCATGGCCACCCACAACCACCCTTCTCCCTCCCTCCCCTACAGCTGACTGGCGGGGAGCACACGGCACTAAATCTGACAGCAGGAAGGGAGAGGGGCTGCTGCTAGCCACAGCTCCACTTGCAAAAAGACCCTTTAAAGGTCTTCCCACTTGGGTTTCAGGCCTGTGCACCCCCACCCCACTCGCTGGGAGGCCTGCATCCCATGGACCCCCAGAATGCCTGCCAAATCCCCCCACCAGAGTGACAAGAGGACCTGGCAACTGTACTTTGCCACCTCCTTGCACCTGTTCAGTTTTTTCTTTGTTCTATTTTTGTATTACCATACTCTATTGTTCTGTTGTGAGTTGCTTTGGGTTCCCATTTGGAAAGAAAGATGGGACATAAACAAATGGTGCCCACGATCCTTGTCTTGAGACTGGTAAGGTTATAACTTTTGCTTCCCCTTCACTGTCACATGTCTTCCTGTCACATGCTCACAGCTCAGTTCACAAGACCACTGCCCCAAGATGTAAAGTGCCTGAGGAATACTCCTGTGTGCACTGAAACCATCAGCTGAACACAAAGTTTATACCCACAAATACTGCATCTACCTAGTAGAAGAAAAGAAGGTTGGATTTATACCCTGCCCTTCACTACCCAAAGGACTCTCAAAGTGGCTTACAATCCCTTTCCCTTCCCCTCCCCACAACAGACACCCTGTGAGGTAGGTGGAGCTGAAACAAAAGCTCTTCCCTATCCACCATCTTAACCTCATGGGTAATTTTTTTAAACCTCAACCACTACTACCCTTAGTTGCCTTTTTTTCTAAACTGAAAAGCTCCAGACTCTTTAGTCTTTCCTCATAGGCAAGACGGTACTGCAATTGTTCTTTTATGTACTTTCTCCCAACTTTGCAATATCTCTTTTGAGATATGGCAATCAGAACTGTACACACTATTCCAAATGAAGGCCCACCATAGAGCTATACAATACTGACTGTTTCATTATTTAATTCCTTTTGTAATAATCCCCTAAAATGGAATATGCCTTCTTACATCACTGCCGCACACCAATGCAATATTTTCATCAAGGTATTCCCTACAATTCCAAAATCTATTTCTCCCTCAGTCACAACAGACCGTATCTGTATATATTTAAAGTTAGAATTTTTACTCCAATGTGCATTACCTTACACTTACTACACATATTTGACATATTGTTGCCCATTTATCCAATTTGGAAAGATCCTTTGAGCTTCACAATCCACTTTGGTTTTCAACATACTGCATAATTTGCTATTATCTGCAAATCTAACCCCTGCAATAGTCACTCCCAATCCCAGATCACTCATGAAAAATGTCAAATAGCAATAGTACCAATACTGATTTCTATGGTATCCTACTGCTTACTTCCCTCCATTGCAAGACCTACTCTCCGTTTCCTGGCATTTAGCCAGTTTCTAATCCATAAGAGGACCTATCCTCGTATTCCATGACTGCTAAATTTACTCAGAAGTCTTTGGTGGGAGATCTTGTCAAATGTCTCTTGGAAATCCAAACACAAAATATTAAATACCATCAAAGAAGTATAATCCTGAAGTGGAATAAAAAAGAGTAGGTGTGACATCCAACTTTACGGATTGTTTCACTACTGTCAGTAAAATATTTCCATGAACACAAGTTAGAAAGTCTGTTCTTCACAATTGCAGATGTCCTATTTTCAGATTATATTATTTCATAGTATTCATGGTTTTAGAATGCAGAGAAGAAAATCCAGTAATATATTGTTCCCTAGAGTGCAAATAATGAATGACACATTCCTCTTTCATCTAAGAATAAAGTACATGCAGGATATTTTTTAAAGTACAAATACAATTTTAAGCACAGGTAAAGAAAACAAGATATATCTTAATATAATTAGGGCTGCGGTCACACGGGCGGGAAATTGCGGGGAGGGAGCGTGGCTATTTGCACCGGGGCAACATACCTCGCGGCAGCGGGATCAGACGTCCCGGCGAGGTCCCGTGGATTAGGTGGAGGTGCCGATCACACGAGCATCCGCACCTCCAGCAAGAGCCGATGGGAAGGGGACAGAAGGAGCTGCCCCCTCTGGGAGGGCCGTGCACAGCCCACCCTGGGCAGGGTCCATGGGCCGCTTGCAAGGAGTGGAGGGAAGGGGGGAGTAACCTGCCAGGTCCCCCCTCCCCACCAGCATCCCGCCTGCCCTCCCTTCCTCCCCCCGGGACACGCGGCCCTCTCTGCCTGGCCGCCGCCGCACACCCCCATCGCAGCCCCCCCGTGGCCCTCCCTTGTCCCTAACGATGCCGGGCACCTTTGTGCGCATGCGCTGTTGAGCGCTTCGGGGGCATGGGGGGGGAACCACCCGGCAGGCGCCGGATGCCACGGAAGCCCAGCAGGGACGCGATCAGGCGCGCGCCCTTGCTGCGCAGTTCCCGGAAACTAGAACCACGGAGGTACTAGTTTTTTACTGCGCTTCTTCCGACGGTCGCCACGGATCAGCCACGGGAGCTCTACGCTCCCCAGATGTTGCGGTGAGATCGCGCTCGGAAACTCCGTTACTCTTCCATCCCTCTTGCGTGCCTAATGCTCCGTGTGACCGCGGCCTAGAATAGGCAAAAAAGTAAGAGAGGACATGAAAATTTCATAAACTAACTAAAGAAAAACTGTAAGATTTGTGTGGCCTTATGAAAGCAAAGAGAAAATAAGGCTTTGATTCATGAAGCAATGCTGTCATTACTCAACTATTTTAATATGGAACTTTAACAAGAAATGACCATTTTATTCTTTGTGCTCAATCAAGAATTCCTAACTCATGTTAGCACACAAAGAAAATTATATTCTGAATATGTATAGTTCCACAGGCTGCAAACAATAAACAAAACTGCCTTCACTCCAAGGTCATTTTTAAAATCACCATCAATTAATCAGACATAGTGTTTTATTTATGTATATTTAGGTGTTCAATGCTAACCAATCATTACACACACACACAAATCATTCATAAGACCAAACCTTCTGATGCCTTCTCTAAACTATATGGTAGAATAAAATATCTTGCTTTCCTAATTCAGGTAAAGGTAAAGGTTTCCTTGCTCAAAAGCCAGTCAAATCTGACTCTAGGGGGCGGTACTCATCTCCGTTTCCAAGCCGAAGAGCCAGAGCTGCCTGAAGACTTCACCATGGTCATGTGGCCGGCATGACTAAACGCTGAGGTGCACAGAACGCTGTTATCTTCCCACCGAAGCGGTACCTATTTATCTACTTGCAATTTCTTGTTTTTGAACTGTTAGGTTGGCAGGAGCTGGGGCCAGAGACAAGAGCTCACTCTGTCACACAGCACTAGGGTCTCGAACTGCTGAGCTACCAACCTTCCGGTCTGCAACTCAGCGTCTTAACCTCTGAGCCACTGCGGCTCAAATCCAGGCCAAGTACAAACTAATAATGACAGATGAGGAGACATTGTGCTTTTCTCTCTTTGAATAGCAAAAACTGTGTTATCTGGCCTGATTAATCAGTAAATGGAGTTATCTGGAATGCCAGGTGCTGCTGGATCCACCACTGCCTGTTCTAGGGAAAGATTAAGAGGGGGAGTGGTATCCAAGCCCCAGTCATGGGTGCCAACTGCTTGTGCTGCTGCCAAACTGACAACCATTCCTGGGAGCTGGCCAAAAATTCTCTCTATGTTGGTAGAGGTAGTGGTGCTGCTACCAGCTGTCTCAGTACAACAGGTAGAGGAGGGGCAGGAAGGAGCATTTGACCACAGGAACTACCCACTTACACTGCTGTTGAGCAAGCAATGCCCATGGCTGGAAGCTGGCTGGGAGGCCCTGCCCTGCCCTGTCCCTCCTCTTCCTGCTCTCATGCAGGAGTGGGCAGAGGAAGACAACGAAGAAGCACATCCCCACAAGGTCCCAGATGAGGTTGCTGCAGCAGCGCTGAGCAGAGTGGGCTGTGTGTTCTGGCCATGGCTGCTGCCCGTTCAGTGGTACTAGCTTGTTAAAATCTTGACTAACCAGCATTCTGGGTTAACTGGCATTCTCCATTCACCACTAGAGCTGGTTAACAAAGCTTTTATTGTACTAAATTTGCTCATTGCTAGTTCACATTGAAAAGTGAAAAATTCTACCACTCAGAATGGTATTGAAGCATCACAAAAGGTACACAGGTCATTATGATTACATGCACTTCACAATTAATAATGAGATATAAAATAACCTCTTGCCTCATTAAAATGGTATAATACTACAGAATAATTTATGATTATAGTAGTAATTGTAATTATAATCATTCTGCAAGCACTGAGATATGGTCAAACGGTTACTTTATAAAAGTGACACACTGATCTTTTTCAGTAGCTAAACCTGACACAACACCACACTTAGCCAAGCCACATATTCTTTGAGATTCATGATGGAAATTACACATGTGAAAGGGTTAAACCTCTCCCCTGCAATGCTGCTTCTTCCTTTCACCACAACCCTAAACTGGACAGTCTCTCCGCTAAAGCACACACTGTTTTAAAGCATTCTACAAGAAACGGAGTCTCTTTGGCTCTAAGTTGCCTATTTGCAGCATTTATTCTCTTGATTTCTCAGGGGCTAACTCAATATCAGAATAAGCAGGGCTATTTTTGGGCAGGAACACACAGGAATGGAGTTCCGGCTGGCTTCAAAGTTGGCCACGTCCACTACAGCCAAAACCTCTGTGTGCGTGGCTAGAGAGGGGAGGCCTGGAGAGCGACCCCATTGAACTCCAAGGCAGGTGGGCCAGGGGGGGCTGGAAGGTTCGGGGAGGCATCTAAATGCCTCCCTGTGCCTTCCCTGGCCTGTCCAAGGGCCGGCTTGCCTGAACAAGCCAAGGGAAGGCACAGGGTGTGGCCTAATATGCTAACGCTCCATGCTGTCAGGGGTGTGGCCTAATATGCTAATGATCAATACTATCAGGGGCGTGGCCTAATATGCTAATGAGTTCCTGATGGACTTTTTCTACAAAAAAGCCCTGAGAATAAGTAAAGCTGAGTGCTGAAACAAGAGGCTGGCACGCTGTTAAACGTGATTTTTGAAGCATGCCTCTCTAAACTAGTAGAAAATCAAACTAGTGGTCGAAGTTTAATGGCTTGCTGAATATTTCATTTTCATAGTAGAAAATTTACTACCACACATCATACCACAGGAATAACAGCAAAAAAACCCTGAATAAAACATTTGCTTGTAAAGATATGAATCAGAATAAGAATAAAACAATGGGTTGGATCCAGACTAAATTTTCCAATGGAAGACTGGAACTTACTTGCCTCCCCCACCCACTAGAATCCACTGACTTCTACACAACGATGGTTCTGGGGGATAGGGGACCCTGAGAAATGACATGGGGAAGTTGTAGCAGGAAGTGGGGGATCTGTGGAAATTGCAGACTTAGTACAGAACCTGTGTGAACTAGGGCCTGCCTATTAATTTGATTGGGGGAAGGGAATGAAGTACCACAATGGATATCATAGAAATTATCATGTATTCTTGGAACAATTTGGGTATTACTTGTTTATCAGTTTTGCATTCTCAAGAACACTGTCCTCTCAACAGATACCTGACCAAAAAGGGCTTTTTAAATTTAAAAAATGCTGTGATTTTACCACTGTTATATATGTATGTCTAGTTGCAAATACATTTCTAACAAATGTAGAATGCTGTGCTAACTATTAAATAAACCAAGCATTAATTCTTTCAAAGAGCACTTATTTACCTCAGGCTACCACTAAATCAGCTACACATTTCACAAACATATATGTCCTTACACCTTCATTCAAGTCATAAGAACATAAGAGACGCCAATGTTGGATCAGGCCAAAGGCCCATCCAGTCCAACACTCTGTCACACAGTGGCCAAAAATATCAGGTGCCATCAGGAGGTCCACCAGTGGGGCCAGGACATTAGAAGCCCTCCCACTGTTGAACACCCAAGCACCAAGTCTTGTCATGGAATCTTGATGAACACAAAATATCCGTTCTCTGCTTTGTTTCCATGGCTTGTCATTTCTGAACCTTGAAGTACTTTTCACAGGATTTATGTGTAGTACATTCTACTAAAAAGATAACAATTTTTTATTTTATTTTATTTATTGAATTTATATCCCACCTCCCCACCAAAGCAGGTTTGACTAATCTCTCCCTTATTATAAAAGAGTTTTGGGTGCCAGAATTCTAAAATTGGCCCCTTTAGTGTTAGGCCGAAAAAACTGCCACTCGGAAGACACTGGCTGGGTTCATTGGCTGCTTTGTGCAGTCCCGGCCAGCGTTCCAAGGTCATTTACATATGGAAGCTGATTGGACTACACTCCATTCCACACCTCAAACTCACCCCCCCCCCGCAAGGCAGTTGGAATTTTCAGTTGGGAGAGGAGAATGATGTCAGCTGCTCCCTAGGCAGAGGCTGTGTGTGTGTGGGGGGGTTTGTAAAACTTAAGACAGACAGGCAGATAGGGTTGCCAACTCCAGGTTGGAAACTTCCAGGATATTTTAGGGATGAAGCCTGCTGAGGGTGGGATTTGAGGAGGAGGAGGAGGAAGAGGGGGACCTCAGACAGATACAATGCCATGCTGCCCACACTCCAGACAAGCTGTTGCCAGTCTCCAGGTGACAGCTGGAGATATCTTAAAGCTTTGGTGCTACTTCAAAGTTCCCCAGGAGCCCAAAACAGAGTAGGGTTTTGGAAAATCTTGAGGAATTGTTTGGTGGGGAACTATTGTTGCCAATCTTGGCCTAGCAGCCATCAAACCATTCTCTTCAACCCCCTGCTGTGCAGCTGACTTTCCCCTAGGGTTGCCAATCTCCAGGTGGGACCTGGAGATCTCCCACTGCTACAATTGATCTCCAGATGACAGAGATCAGTTCCCCTAGAGAAAATGACTGCTTTAGGAGGGTAGACCCTATGACATAATACCTGCTGAGTCCTTCCGCCCCCCCCCCCGCCCAACGCTGCCCTCTACAGAATCCACCCCCCAAACCTCCAGGTATTTCCCTCCTTAGAGCTGGCAACCCTACATTCCCCTCAGTGCCTGTTGGGAGTGGGTGGTGGGGGAGGGGAAGGGAGTGGGCGACCGGAGGCTTCTGCCTCCTGTCTCCGGTCCTGGAGTGGGGGGGGTGGAAACGGACCCGGCAGCCGGAGGCTTGCACCTCCAGTCGCCGGCCCTGGAGTG
>NW_015168663.1:708257-708378 GCF_001447785.1 Gekko japonicus | reverse complement strand
GCAAGGCAGTTGGAATGTCAGTTGTATATGGAACCTTCAAGGTCTTTTGCATATGGAAGCTGATTGGACTTCACTCCATTCCACACACCCCCCACAAGGCAGTTGGAATGTCTGGTGGTGT